>NW_022985073.1:491391-553970 GCF_010015585.1 Eremomyces bilateralis CBS 781.70
GATGGGAAGCCGTTTCTTGCGTTAAAACACTACTTCCGGCAGACAAATACGCATATCTCACGGTGGGGATTCGACGCAGCGGACAAGGCCTCATTCCTTACGGAAATGCCCCAGATCCGCCAAAACGCCTTCAAATCGCGTACGATTCGACACGCTTTTAAAGAGAGGGGCCTTTGGCCATGCGATCCTGAGCAGATTTTGCCAACCCTTCGGCAACAGGTTGACCAAGAGGTAGAGGAGCTTCACATATTCAATGGCTCGCCTCCACCGTCAAGTATTACGGCAACACCGAGCGTATCTCTACCAAATACTATTCGTACGGTACGCCGGAAACAACAGAAGATCATAAATACGCCTGAGGCCCTACTTTCTAGCCGGAAATACCAACGTCGCGTTCGCCAAGCTACAAACTCATTAATCAAGGCGTCGAAGAGATCGAGGCTTATAAGGGGTCTGTTTCAGCCACACAGCGCCAGCAAACCAAAAAGAGTCGCCGCCAGGTTATAACAGGACTTAGCCAGACCGGTGCTTTGTACGTTAGTGAGGCGAAACGCCATATCGAGGCGCGTGGTCAGAAGGAGCGGGAGGTGGTAATTAGGAAGGCACAGCGGGACTGGCAGCGGGAAAATCAACAGGAAAAACAGCAGGAACCATCTACTATACTCGATCAACCTACTAGTACGGAGGATCTCGGTTTTTATATCGATTTACCTCCCGAGTTCTAATATATAGAAGATGGTAGTCAAATTGAGGTTTTGGTGTGGGTTGAGCGTTTGGTGTGGGAGCACCCACAACCTCCGGTTGTGGCCTTGTGGGGCGGTCATGGGACACGGATAGTTTGTTTCCTCTGCAGCAGGATCAAGCGGGGAGATTAACCTTTGGTCCTACACCGAAAAACTAGAAAGTTCAGCAATGATGCGACTCAATTCTCAACCCCATGCACTCCGCAGGAAGGAATCGTCTCCTATTGGTGGCCTCATGTTACGCTCCTCTCCGTGTTCAGCAGACTTAATACGGAGGTCCATTTCAAAAGTTATTGCTCGCCAAGGAGGTTGTGTGATTATATAAGCAGTTTCGAGAGCCTATGCCACGGGCACCGGACTGCCTATCAACTGGGCATTTATTTTAGGTCTTATAGAGCCTAATTCGAGGCAAGGGCCCGCGCTATCGGCTTTCGAACGGCTTATAAATCAAGCCCCTTTCTTGGCGAGCAATAACTTTTGAAATGGACCTCCGTACTTATCGAGCATATCTTTAGAGTACTATATACCAGTACTGCAACACTGAATTGCGCATTGTGAATTTTATTCATATCGCCCTGCCGCTTCCTCCAGTGGGTGCCACTGTCACAACACAGAACGGGCGAGTAGCTTGATACGAATAGGTGAGTAGCAAGGGAGTAACTAGCGATGCTTGATTGATAACTAACTAGTTAAAGAATTAAAGATCCATGCTGCTCTGGATAAAAATCATCAGAGAGAATGAGACCGAGACTGATCCTTGAGGACGAGAGAACTCTGTGAAGGCAGCGACCGTTTTTATAGAGGGATGCAGGTGTACCATGTGACTGCAGCTTCCAATCTAACCTATCGTAGCTACCTATAACTAACTATTCTTACAGAATGGTAAGTTAGTTATCTAGTTCCATAGATGTCGGAACGCCAAGACCGGATCTCTCTGCATTAATACAAGCACTTGCCGTCTGGTATCCAGTCGTTGCAAGACACCTCATGCACTCCACGCAAAAGAACAGTTTATGTTGCTTCCATTGTTTTCATGGTAGAGATCGTTAAGCTTACTGTTTTTAATTAACGGCCTCTAAAGAGCACATCTTTCTTTTCTTCCCTCAGTTAACGTTCGATTGTCAGTAAAGTGGCCGCTTTATTCTTGGGTCAATGACATCTGCAAGGCTGTTAACATATACAGGTGAGCGCTTAATATATGCTATTGAATCATCTTCTACGTACGCCTAGATTTATTGACTATATTCTATATGCAGGGGAATCATGGAACTCAACACAGACTACCCTCAACATCTCATCGGTATAGAAATTCGATGGCTTGCTACTTACAGACCGCTTATAATACCCAGATTACAGCGCTTCCTTCCCAGAGTTACATGTGAGCGCTCCTGAACTATACCAGATTGTAGCGTGAGCTAATAAGAAGATTCTTGGATGAGAATTCCTTCACTGATGCAGTTGCGGACTGTGGCCCCGAATTACGCATTCCAATTCTCTTGTGTAGAGATATGTGTACTCGGTCGAATGGCTACTCGGGGTGTCACGGCATTTGGAATGATGCTGGCAGTCTCGAGGAGTATAGTAAGCCATAAGTCGTTATAACCCTGAATTCGGTTAACTAACATATGGGCATCCATTTGGTTCCGGTGCTTAATAAAATGGATCGACGAAAGTTTTCACGAGAATCGGCAATATACTTGGACTGAGATGACATTGGTCGGACGGTGGACGCAGAAGCATACGTTTGCTCTATGCTTTGGCGCACCCAGAGACTTGCAATGTAATCTTGAATCTGCCCTCTCAAGAGACATTCGAGGGATCTGCTTCCAGGATCCATTTGCATTGCTTAGCCCCATTCTTAACGAAACTCTAATTCTGTATGACCGGTCTGTCTGGCGTGTTCGAGATCAGATCCGTTTAGTGGAAGCTGTTTGTATTGCCCATTTCAAATGACAATTTTCTAACTGACTCCCTCTTAGGATAGGGAGAAGGAATTGGTTGTTGAACCCGACTTCTCTGTGCTCCATGAGCTTGCAAGGCACGCCATCCACTCGTCCGAAACACTTTCCGTTACAACTCTATCATTACAAACTTTAAGAACGCATCAACGCCATTACCGCAGGAATTCAACGGTAGTGAAGGGTACTACTCAGATACCGACAGTGGTAGCAGAGATGGACTTTCAATTACAAATGTTAGAGAATCTGAAATTACGGTCAGACGCCAACGAGGCGAGGCTAAAGAATGAAATCACTTTGGTAGGGCTACATTAAACGTAAGATATACTGGATACTAATACATTCTAGGCGTACAATATGATAACCCAGCGAGATAGTAGAGTCATGCTGGAGATCGGAAATGCAGCTAAAAAGGATAGCGCAACTATGAAAACGATTGCGATCCTGACGATGGCATTTTTGCCAGCCACATTCACATCAGTAAGCCTTATCAGGGTGTCCATGATAACCCGCTCGGCTAAGATGACATAGACGGTATTCGGTATGACATTTTTCGATTACTCGCCCAGTAATGGAAACCAGTCGTGGACTGTATCGGGGAAGTTCTGGATATATTGGGTTACAGCAATTCCATTAACGATTCTGACTATACTGGTCTGGTTCGCTTCTCGACGCGATAACACTAGGAGGTTCTTATGTTCTTATATGACTGTTAACGACGTTGAAAAGGCTAAATAGGATGAGTAGCCTCATGGTTCAACATAGTCTGTGTTGTGATCAATTATCCAACTACACAAGATACTAATGATTCCATTGTCACTGTACGAAAATGAAGGTGGTCAATGACAAGCAGTGTATTGCACAACGTTGTAGGTATATGTTAAATTCCCTGGTTTTGAACTTGGTTTTGGATTCTTAGCTCTTTCGTATTGTACCATATGGATATTGCATAATAATTAATTTACCCGGGCCACCCAAAGTTCTTAACCATGATCAACCACCCAAGACCTTTTTCGGTCCTGTTAATGGGATTTTAAGTAAATTCGGTATGTATGATGACGACTCATATCAAAGAGCCTATTTCAGAAGTATTAGTAGCAAACTATAAATACACAGGGATAATTTAGATCACAAACTTACCATGCATATTGGAGATGTACTAGTTCGTCTGATGCACCTGAATGCGGAGGAACGTCTTATAGTTCAGTAGCATATAGGCCCTTAGAATGAATTAACAGTTATACGCGGACTCCTGTCTTCTTTTGCCACCGGCTCCCGTTTAGCATCCTTGAGAAAGCTGCCGGCCAAATCCGCCTATACTCGTTTCTGAATATTCTATAGGCACTGCTGGAAGGCCATAACTCTCCATAACGTATAACAGCAAAATTGTCTGTCCGCCCTTCCAGAATATTCACCCGCTGCTCCCTTCTTGTTGAATAAATCTGAGCATCCCTTGCATCGATATCATCTCTCTGTATTATTTGATGTTGCTAAATGGGCTATCTTCATTGCTCCTCTCGCCATACCAGTATCTATGAAATCCAGGTACTAAAGAGGACAATAAATTTTATACTTACAATGAAAGATGTAACAGTGGCATGGGGGATGTCATAGGGCTCCATGAGCTCGTTCTCACCGGATATCCCAAAGTAAATCTCGGTAGAATATATTACTCCAAAACTCGCAGTAAGTACATGTAGCAAGCCGTAGCCATGATTCATAAGCTAGAGTCAAGGAGCAGACAAAGAAAAGTGAAAAACGAAGTAGTAGAGGGAAAAACTTCACTCAAGCCTGCAAAACACCCTTGACAACCAACGACACTTCACTCACCGACATCTTCAGTCCGTCCAACCTTTCCCGAGCCCCATTTGCTCTCACGGTAGGAATTTCGTTACAAAGCCCATCGACGAACTTCAAGTCTGGTTTCTCCAAAGACCTTGGTGTTTGGACTTCTACGAGCGTCTCATCGGCGTCCCACTCATCCGCTCGCATCCCCGTTTTGCTTTCCGTTGCTGTGCTTTCATCTACATCGCGAGACCTAATCTCTTCTCCCCGTGTCTGTCCGTCATATCCAAGAAGCTCATTCCGGGGCTCAGCTTGCTCGACCCCTTCAACAATCTGCTGACGCTGCGTGATAGGGGTAAGGGTCTCCTCTGTTTCTTGTTGCTCGTCAGTGCTTAGGGAGAGCAGCACCTCCGTCACTAGTGGCTCCGGAGAATTGGATACCGGCTCGACTCGGGGCCTGGGAGAGGCTGATATGACTGATGAGTACGAAGGATTTGGTTCAGAAGAAGGGTTTGAGAAGCTGAGAGGCGGGGAGTTGGCAGTGATGCTGGTGTCCATACCAGTATGGGTATCTGTCTGAGGAAGGTTTTTACTGATTGCGGCTGAGGGTGAGTTTATGGCTGGAAGCGATGCTGGTGTCGATGATGAAATCGACGAATTGACCTTCGGGTTGGATGAGGTATGGACAACAGTGCTGTTAGTGTCAGTGTTTTGGATGACATCTATTGCACTGATTTGCTTGGTTCCGGTGCTTGGACTTGGCTTTTTCTCTTGTGGGGGAAGTATATTTTGAGTGAATGTTATGTATTGAAGGAGCGGTGAGGGAGGTAGCGGTATTCGTTCGGGCAGTAGCTCTTTTTTGACTGATGTCCCCTCCGGAGCCAACAGTTCTCCTCGTACTGGTTCGTTCTTTGGTATCGGCTCCGTTTCAACCAGTGACTCCGTCTTAAACAGTGACTCCGCCTTGAACAGTGGTTCTGCCTTGAACGGGGCCCCAGTCTTCCACAATGGCTCAATTTTGACCGGTGGCTTGGCCGTGAACAGGAACTGCGTTCTAGGTAGTGATTCGGTTTTAAAGACTGGCTCAGCCTTGGCGGATTGCTCCCCCTTGAACAATGGATTTCTCTTGGGCTGTTTCTCTGCTTGGGGAAGGGAGAAATCCACCAGCGGGATTTGTTTAGGCCATGACTCGAGCTTGAGCAGCGATATCTCTTTGGGTGATGTCGGCAGCGTGATTCCTAGCGATTCCACGGGCACTAACGCCTTCTTAGGGGGCCCCTGGCATCCAGCCTCCGGTCCATGGCTAATATCCACCACCTCCTCAGTCTTCAGTGCCTCCGCCCGGTCTACTATCTCCTCTACAATCGTCGTCTCTTTAACCAAAACCTCTTTATAATGCTCTAACAACTTTTTAGCAGTGACCATCTCCTTGTTTCTATCCGCCGTCTCTACAAACTCCCTCCACATGTTTTTCAACCGCCCGCCCAAATCATATGGCCTAGCTATTCTCATAAACTCTGCCCAATCACCCAGCACCTGCGCCGCTCGTTCTTTACTAACCTCGAACCACTCCTGATGACTCTTCCGACACCACGCGGCCTTACACATCCTCTCCCGGCGCCATTCCTTAAGCAGCTCGTGGTGTGTGAGGGTCTCGACTCGCTGGGCGTGCGGAACACGGTCTACGCGAAACAATAGGTTCGGTCTGTATCCGCACTTTGACCAATCTTCGAGACGGAGCGAGACGGACCTTGCGGTCCAACCGATTTTTACGTGGCCCGGAGAAGAAGCTCGGTCGAAGATGTAGACCGAGCCAGTCTCGAAGTCCCGGTCTTCAAGGAGCTTGAGGACTCTCCAGGAGACGGAGTCGCTGGGAAGGGGATCTGATACGTGGGGGCGGAATTCAGATAGGGAGACCTGAGAGCTGAATGTGGCTTTGGTTAAGGTAGAGTTTGTGGAGAGGTTTGCTGTTGGAGGGCGGAGGTTGTAGCGCGGTTGGCTTCCAAAAGGTTGAAATGCGATATCAGTAATGGCTGAAGATCTCGGGGAACTATATTGGTAGGGTGTTAAGCTCGCGACAGGCGTGGAGGGTTTTGTATTGATACTAAAGGACGTTCTCGCTCTGGATTGGTAGTAAGATGGGCTAACAGTAGGGGTGTAGAGTGGTGTAGTGCGACTGGGAGTTGGAGTGACCGTGCCGTTGTAAGCATCTGGGATGTAGATGCTCTCCTCAAGTGCTGGGACAGAAGTTGTATATCTGGATTGGTTGGCGGTGTGTCTCTGTATCTCATCTTGCCATCGCTGGGCCAGTGGTATTAGAAGACCGATGTCCTCTATACGATCCCGATGTCGAGCACGACCTGATCTGCAGCAATTGCACAACACATATTCTTGAAGCAGATCGAGACTGACAGCCTCACTAGAGATTTCAATGATAGTTTTTCGAAGTGCGATGGCCTTGCTGTTGTCGCTTTTTTGGCAAGGCCATCGGCATCTTGCGCCCTTCTGGGTGAAAAATATGCATTGCTTTTGCCTTGAGGGATCCAGTTCGTGGAATGAGATGAAGAAGGATACACCCGGATTGTACGCCATTGCCTGGTGTGCCAACTAGAGCTGCTGGCTTAGTTCATAGAGATGGTCGAGTTGTATGTAGTCCACAACATCTGGCCGCGTGGAGACAGAAGGATCTTTTCACTTCTTAAAAAGACAATAGATCCTAGATTAGCATCCTGTGTCGGTGACAATAGATCAGAAGACATGAGAGGAGGCCCGGAGTAGCTGATGCTAGTAACTGGCGTGCTCCAGGCACTAGACAGGTAGACCTGAAACAATAGTCTGGTAAAGCTATCAGGTGCGTCAAGAATGTATGCAGGAGGTGCAGGACATCGACACTGAGAAATTGGGAGGTGTAGAGTATAGAGATAAGAAAACCACTCTGCTGCGATTCCGTTGGTCCTGTACTAGGGTTTCGATATGAAATCGGATACCTTTCCCTCCCTTATTCATAAGTAGTACGAGCGATATTATTTTAAGCTGGACTCACTGATAGTAGCAGCACTGAATGATAACCGTGGCGATCTATGTTTGTACATAGTAAGGCTTTAGCGCCAGGCGTTCCTGCCTTCAAAGTTGCGTACGCCGCACTGCAGGGGTCTCTCCGACTTAGGTCTTAGGGCATAGATTGCCCAAGTACAATAAGCACTTTGGGTCATGTGTACGGCAATATACTTTTTATAGGTCGCTTAGCAAAGGTAAAGAACGCTTGACATGTTCAATCACGTAGTCAAATGTGCTGGAGACTCACGAGAAGCTAATTGACTACGCGTAGATCTCCCGCAGCAAGGCCGTGTTCTACCGTATGGAGCATGATGAGTTAACCCACTAACCTCTAGGGGTTTAACCTCTCACTCAAGCATCTTAGCATTACATGGCTCAGTTGCCTTCGGCCCACTTACCCAGGCACTGCATGCAGCGACTTTTCCACTGTTCATTATTCGTAACTGATCTCGCCTCATCAGATTTATTGATTGGCTCTTTCACGGTCGTGCTTTTCGTGCTTTGAGGCATTGAGGGATTGTTGCCTTATGGTCTGATATGGATGCCTCACGATACGATTCAGAGAGAGAGAGATTCTTACGATTCAGATTCGGAGGATTGGATGTACAATATGTGTTATAATAGGGGTTATCACGTGGTGATTCACAGTCCCGCTTCCTGTATATTATATCTCTCCCTCTGTTCCTCTTTCCTGTTTTCCTTCTTCATCTTTCGTTCGTCCGGTACTAGATATTTGTCTGTGAGATCCATCCCAGATCTTGAAGTGGCTTGTTGACATTGACGATTCAGCTTCCATTACAGCACTGAGTGGTATTATACTTGGTAGCTGGACTGAGAATTTCTAGCAGCCTGGAGGGAGGAAGCCAGTTTCGCAGCCGAGTGCCGACTGTGTGCTCCAGAAGAAATGTTTACAGTCGTTGAGCAACGTGGGCAAACACAAGGTAAAGGAGCAACAAAGTCGAGGAAATATTTGTGCAGTAAGGGCGATAACAGGGGAGGAGTAGTTAGAGAGGATATTCCACTGCATTTATAAATATGAGAAGTCCTAGAGCGTGGGTTGATTGAGTTTGAGTTGCCAATTGAAGTCATTCCGCCTTGCAAAGATGGGGTTACCAGAGTCTACTACGAAGTATGAGCCACTCATACAGTGACATGTAACACAACTACACATGTGTAGCAGAAAGAAATCGATTGGTGAACCCAACTTAGACGTTGGCAAGTGGTCGAAGATTTGCTATTAAACCTAAACTGACCTTAAACCCAGAAAACTGCTCCGCAATCTGCACTCTCTTACTGCTTATCATACACTTCCTTTTACCTAAGACTCGTGACAGCGACAGCATGTATCATGTCCGCCTTCTAACCAAGGAGTATTGCTCGTTATGCCTTCAGACTTTCCGTGTTGGAGATGGACCGTATGCAAGTGCGTATATTGCATGGAGCGCCCACGTATCCAAAACTGACTCGCTCCTAAGTCATCCATCCGACTCAACAGACGCACCCACTCGGACCGGGAATCTAAGGAGACTCGCTAAGCATCCCACCTCCATATGGCACTCCTATTGAAACCGGTCCTTACCAGCTGTGTTTCCGCGGAGTTTGCTGCCATGAATGCTCAGAGACTGAATTTCTTGGATATGTGGTACATCGGCCATGTTATGAATTCCTGAGGGACAAACTGGAGGTTTCTGATCAGGCCCACTCAGATCGCATAGTCCAATATATTGCGGAATCCTTCATTCCTATCATCCCATGGAGTGAGTCGAGGCGGCAGAAGAGAAGCAAGCGGCTGTTTTTGGATTCTTTCACCGAGTTTTTTCGCGTCTCCTTGTTCGACAAACTTCCACTGGGGATTTGCATGCATATCTGCGATTTCCTGTGGCCTAATATCGGGATCGGCCCGTCAAGATCACTATGGGCATCCTCGATCAATGGATGCGATCGCTGGAATTGGGATTCCTGCGCTTTCGCGAGCTATATCGAGAACATAGCTGGGGTGAGGTATATTTCGCAAATCCGAACGGACAAAGGTCCAGGCTTGTCGCAGATCGAGGGCAGTCGATGCGCGCGCAAGGTTATTGTCACCCAGGATGAGCTTGGGGTCATTGATATCCAATGCTATGACCAGCCGGAAGAGCCAGGCCATGTGTGCGAGTTCGCTCGATGGTACCGGATTTTCGAGATCGACACTGATATTCAACCCGCCATCGCTATCCAGCGTACGGTAAGTGCCCCGGTCCTTGTCGATGGCGAGTATCTATTAATAATGCCCGGCAGCCATTGTTCGTCACGAATATCGACATTCCTAATGCCTCGCGACAGTTCCTCTGCAATATCCCGAATCCGCCTCGCGACATTTTCCTCTTGCGTAAGCCGGAGCAAAGCCAGCGCTTCGTCTTTCTGTCCGTCCAAGATATTTGTGGGATTACAGTGTGTTCATCACCCCGAGGAATTATTTGTATCCACGCCCATCAAGCGCACAATAAAGGGGAGGTCTTCGACAACTGCAGCAGAAGCGCAGATGTTTCCGACTACTTCCCTATTTGGGGACGCGATACGATCGACTGTATATGGCTTCTAAATCACTCAGCCACTTATTTTAACTCGCTCCTGGTGAGCGTCCATAATCCTTGGAATCTTGCCACCTACTAATATCGATCTAGATCCAGATGAAGTCGAGTCTATCGCATTATTTCGGCCCTTACAATGATAAAAACCTGCAATTTGGCGCCACACGTTTAGGAAGACCGGATGGCGATATCGCGATGATTTTTTATAATGACGACGGCGTTGAATCCTCTCAGGAACTCCTAACGGTGGGTGTACATTATGAACACAGTGATAGCCGCACTCCGCAGTTCGGGATGATGAAGAACCACCTCCCTTTCCTGAAGCTCACGCCCAATGTCCTAGTTTCATAGCCGTACGTTTCGCCGACTGCGTGGAATGGTACTATTCTGAAGCAAGTCTCACAGGCATTGTGACGGTCAAGACATCGGTTTATCAGTGGAAAAAGTCGACCCGCACTGGCATTAATTTTACCTACAAGGACAATTCTATTGCGGTGATCGGCGAGTGGCGAGAAGATCAGGACCCTATCCCCATCAATCTTCATGGCGAGGAATATCTCCAGTGGGAGCTAGGTGAACGTGGATGTGTCTCCTCATTAAACGTGACAAGAGTTATGTCCAAGGCCAACAAGAACACTCACAGCAACAACGACAACCTCGTTACTCCCCTTTTTGGCCCCGGATTGCTTTGTTGCTGGTTCTCGCAACTATGCTCGGTCTTCACATACATAGGTCAGATCAGTGCGCAAGACTGGAGTTTGATATCCATAAGAACCTGGAGAACCCGATCATCGCAGGCATCCAGGTAGGCATTGGTATCCGCGTTCTCTTTATATTCAGCCAGTGGTCACATTTACATTCGTCCTTGGTTTCCAGACTCTTGGCAGTAATAGCTCCAGGCATCAGGGCTTGATCTTCTACCGTCACTAGGTTACCCTTAGCAGCTGACGCCCTTTTGCATTCGATTAACAGGACAGTCTCGACATGGCTACCACCAGGTTTATTAAGATTCAGAACGATGCGATGTATCAGGAGGTCAACCTTACGATCAAGATCCAGAGTCTTGGCGAGCGACTCTTCAGGGGCATACAACTAATGTGGCTCGGAGAGTTTGCGATGGTGCAACAAGTATCGCTAGAACCTAACGGTTACGATTTCTCGTTGACCAGCGTGGATCGACTGGCGATATAAAGATTCCAACTAAGGAGTATTGATTGGGCCGTTTGAAGAGGCCACAGCACTGAGTTTGTCGGTATACCAGAGTGGCTCATCCGACAGTTGGCGCAGCGGTTGAGAGAAGCCGAGCTGCTCGAAACATTGCCGAGAGCTTAAACGCCATCCGCTTTAACTTCATCTACTCACTCACCTTATAACGCCCTCTACCGACAATCATTTCGGCGACAAGTCGGCAGACGAGGTTTATAAACGGCACTCAGGCCAGGCTAACAGAAAGTCCTGAGCACTTACTATACGGAATAGATGTTGCTGGCCCTTCTCACTACCATACACGAGCGATGTGATAGACGCGCAAGACGGCCAAGCAACAAGTCTCGACGCCTCTGCTAGAGAGCAACGGCTTGAAAATGCTTCAATCGGTGACCTTACGAAAGTCTTCCCCCCATATGAGTGGTGCGATCAGAGCAATTAGTGCGGAGGCCGCCTACAAGTGCCCCAGCCTCGACTGTGCCGCACATATTATGCAGGGTCCCCTGTATAATCCTAGCGAAAAATGCTCCAACACAGCATTCGTTACAGCCTTTACCACCTGCGAACCACTCTATAAATGGTACCCTCGTAATTTCTCGCATCGCTCACGCCTTTCTGTTGGTCTATACTCGTCAGCCCCCTATTTTATCACCCTAACTTTCCGACCTGTGGTTTCTCGTTTGCATAGAATATACTAAACTCCTCGTTCAGGGTTGCCAGAGATATGATGTGCCATAGCGTACAGTTCCTGTAATTCTCCTCACCGGTTGATGTAGTTCTCAAACAGCAGCCAGTGGCTCGGTTGTCTTCCGTGCTCTTCCTTTTGTCTGTGCAATATGCGTTGCTTCTTCCAAGTCGTCCGACGAACTCTCATCCAGTTCATCGCTCGCAGGCAGTATTTAGCCTAACTGAAAGTCAGCTTTCTCATTCTGCTTGGTATATGTTGTCGTTGCGCTTTATCTCCGGACATTATGGAGTACAAAATTCTATCGTTTGGTGAAACGTTGCTTGAAATTCATGAAACACATGCGGGACATCTTGATGGATTGACATGCATTGCTCCCACCAAAAATGGGCCGCGCTGCTCATCCAACTTGATGAAGCGCAGTAAAATACGCAGCAGTATAAGGAATCTCCTCTGCACCATTCAGCGACCGACGCATGATTTCCGCGAACAGCTGTTGTCAATTGTCTTGTGTGGACGTCATACGAGGACGCAGACGCCTGCTATGAAGATACTCGGAGTTTGGGGGTTGAACGACAGAGAAGAGCCCGACGATGATAACGACTGCTCTGGGGATAATGGAGATGCCCCTACGGACGATGACACTCAATCCGATCCTTTCAAAATCGGTACTACTCTACAACAGAGCCCGCATTCGAGGACACCCAGTTTCAAAACACCGCCGTCCTCGCCCGTACGATCTTTGTCGTTTGCGCAATCCCCTCCGACGAGCCTGTCCACTCCAAGGAGGCAGTCCACTCCACGGAGGGAGTCCACTCCACGGAGGCAGTCCACTCCAAGGCGGCGGTCCATTCTGCGAGGGCAGTCCCCTCCAACAAGTCCATCTACACAGAATCCCTCCAGCAGCACCCAGCTACCTTCTGAACATGATGGCGCCAGCAGCAAACGGCGATACTACCGCCCCCCGCTGAATCGACAGAATTCGCCCGTATCCGCAATCACCGGCAGACGTATATCACATCCTATTCCTTCGAGCCCGCCTCGGTCCGCCAATGGCTCAAATTCGCCTAAGGCTTCTACCACACCCGCGCGTCGTCCGCCAGTGAGAGGGCGGAGACCCCATAGCCAGGGGGCGGATGAAGTGTATGGCGGGTACCGAACAATGCCCAGCGGAATGCAACTGAATGGGTCTGTATCGATGCCAGAAACCCCTCTCTCACCGAGTCCGAGGAGTGGAGCACATTCTAGCACCGGGAAATGGATGAGATCGCATGGGGGTTCGGAGGAAGTATATGAAACGTCGGAAATACCTGGTGCAATACAACTGGACGGGACTGCATCGACAACAGAGATCCCTCTCACACCGAGCCCTGATAGTCGGGTACATCATGACATGTGGAGGGGTTTCCTCCTGCCCATATTCAGGCTTATTAACAATCTTCCGGCTAGAGCAGGGATCTCCAGTCCCAATGTTGTGCATCCCTTGAATACGCCTGCCGGCGAAGGTGTGGCATCTAACCAACCATCTCCGCGACCAAAGCCCCCCATCGAACCTGGCCGAATCGATGATGAGATTAGGAAAAGGTTGTTAACAGGACCGAGGTCACACCCCAATATCATTCACGATGACGGCACAGTATATATCTGGAAGCATAAAATGGAGAATCCCCCCTTGGTGAAGATCGGCTGCACGACGGGAACGACTAGCAGCCGGCGACCGTGCGAAAGAGATGCCTACGAACTCAAAGCAGGGACCAAACTCTGGATCAAAGGCTTGTATATGCTCGCAGAACAGCTCTGTTTCAAAGAGTTGGCCGATCGCCAAGAGACGCCTGTGCGATGCGGAATCTGTTCAATATCACACAAGGAATACTATCGCGTATCCGCCGAACACGCCGAACGAGTTAGGCTGCGGTGGTTGAGATGGCTACGCGAAGAGCCATACGATGAGGATGGCTACCTAAAGCCGTTTTGGGATGAAAGGCTACTCAAACTAGAACTCAATCTGACCCGACCGGACAGCCTTGAGGCCCGATACGAACGCTGGACGTGGTTTACGAACCCGTGGCTATGGGATGAGTTTTGCTGGCGGAATGAGCTGCAAATTTCTCTGCTTCTACAAAATTGGATACCTTTGCTTGGAGTAATTTCTCTGGCCGTTGTCATCGCTGTACTGAATTCATCTTTGGGATTTTGGCCCACTTGTGTAGTGGTAGGATTACTCGTGCTGTTCATGAGTTGGATTTGGTGGACCAGTATAGCTCGTGTTCACAAGGTTCCTAAGAACCGGGCGAGGAAGAGAAAGAAGAGCTGATAGGGTAGGTCATTACGATTTACGAAACAATTCAATGTGCTCACGAAGCATTTATATTTCCTACGAACGTTCCTCTGGCACTCTTTGATGCGATATCCACTATGCCCCTTCTATATTCCACGCCCGAGTAAGAGTATAGAACAATCCCATGAACAAATTAATCAGATGCTCGAACGCCAACTGGTGATCCCACAACCGAGTCATTGATAGCTCTACAAATCTACTCCCATTTCTCCATCCAATGCCGCCGAACGCCCGAATTCACCACGCCCCCAACACCAAACGCTGGAACAATGCGACACATGCGCGCGAGGCAACTCACCCCCCATTCCTTACCCACCTTCCCGAGCCGCTCCCGCCACGACGCGTGCGGCCGATTATAATGATCTAGACCCAGCAAATGCAACGGGGTACTAAACACCTGGATGCCAGCGGGCGCCAGAAACTGCGCCATGCTGGTCCGGCTCACACGCTCCTCTAACGCGGGGGCAAGATGCATCGGGAGATGCGGCGCGATGAGCGGGGGGAGGTTGAAGGAGGCGAAGATGGTGAGGCAGTCGCGGAGGGAGAAAAGGGCGAAAGAGGGGAGCGGGACGGGGCGGGGCGCAGAGTGGAGGGAGGCGAAGAGCTGGGTGAACTGGGCGTCTTTGTAGAGGCAGAGGGAGAGATTGGCGGCGGAGGTGGCGAGGAACTTGGGGGCGCCGTGCGTGGTGGTGGGGGCGGGGGTGGAGTGGAGGGTAGAGGAGGCGGTGTCGAGCCAGTTGGCGGTGAGGTAGGTGCCGGAGTAGAGGGTGAAGATGAGACGGAATGGACGGGAGGAGAGGAAGTGGTGAGGGCGGAGGAGAAGAGTCTGGAGGGAAGAGCGGATGCTTTCTCTCATGGTATTTCTCCCGGAAGTATTCTCGATAATAGCTCTATACTCGACATGAGCTTCATGATTTCATATCGAAAAGGAACAACTCACTTATCGATCGTCGTTACAACAGGCGCAACAAGTACACCCGCAGTGGCCGCAGCAACGACATCGGAAAGCGATCTTAACCCAAGATTCTTGGTATTCCAAGTTCTCCCATGAGACTGACCCCTGAAGTAGGCATCGTTAGCGATAAAGTCGACGACAGACGGGGAGACGCAGATAAACTATATGCACAACTCTTACATACCGAGACTCAGCGACACCCTTCTCTCTCCTGGACTCCTCACCCAGCTGAGAAGTCAATCGACCTGACATCGCCACACCCTGCCCACCCCGGTCCGGGACTTTCGCGACGCCGCAATTCGCGCCGTGCTGCTCTCCCATCGGCTGCTTACACAACGGGCACACGCCATGCTCTTTGATCGCGTGTGCGAGCTGCTCAGTCGTGCCGGCGGGTGACCTATGATCATATTAGTATTAAATTCCTTCGCCAGCAATATATACGAAGGGGCTGAGCCCTGAGAGTATTTAGGCGTGACTTACGCGGATTGCTTCCAAGGCTCGAGTTGCGGCATTATGCCTTATCAATGTCCAATAGCCCTTCTCAACGCGTCGTTTTCGTGGTTGAAAGGGGAGACGCAGCAGTTCCACCCCGTTTCATACTTTTCCCTTCCCCGAGTTTATTCATATTCAGCCATTCAAACACTGCCCGATAGGATCGGGACTTTTGGCGATGGAAGGAGCATCGTTGGGTGACGCGGGAACAAACATTGTGTATCCACAAATCCCGCAATCCCGATGTCGGCTAACTCCATACGGAATCCCATTGGCTTGGCATCATCGTGTCTTCGATATACGGACGTAAAAGGAGATGAAAGTTTTCGTTGATCGCAGATGGTATTTACATAGCCTATAGTGATCATACAGCGCATTATAAGCTTCTCACGCAGCGCTGCATCGCCATCTAAACTATGTACTTGCAGATACGGTACAGTACATTCATCCAAACCGTACGTCCAACCCAAACCCGAACGCCATGCGTCTATACCACCCAATGCGCCCCGAGCCCCATCGCTCGTCATGCAAACAGTAAAGAAAAGAAAATCCTCACACCGGCGACCCGCCCGACGGCCCGCCCCCCTTCCCCGGATCCAGCAACAAATGCGGCTTAATAAACCCCTCATCAATCTGCCGAAACGCCGCCGCCGGATCCTCCGACAACCCGCTCACAAACCTTCCCATCGCCCCCGTTGCGCTCGCCACCCGCTGCGCCGCCGATTCGAAATGTCCCTCCGCGTGCTCGCGCGCGCCGGACGTGGGGTACGCCGCGTCATGGTCGTCGGGGGAGGAGCGAAGGGGCGAGACATTCCGCAGTGGGGAGCGGCGCACGGTCGGTGGCAGGTCGAGGCCGTCGGCGTCGTCATCGTCGTCGTTGCTGCCGCTGTCGCCGGGGCTGAGGAGGGCTTGCTCGGCGCTATCCTGGGTGCGGAGGTTCCGGGGGGAGCTGCGGCGCATGCCGTCGGAGTGGGACGCGGGGACGCGGCGGTTGCCGTTGATGTGCCCGCTGCTGTAGGAGTCGTTGCGGCGGAGGGGTTCGCGGGCGTCGACGGGGGAGAGGGGGAAGCCGTTGGTGGCGTTGGAGGCGCGGGGGGTGTGGCCGAAGCCGGCGCCTTGGCGGCGGGAGTAGGTGCCACCAGTGACGACCTCGATGTCGAATTCGTCGTCGGAGTCGATTTCCTCGACGACGCCGGTGCGGATGCCGAGGATCTCGAGCATGCGCGCCGTCGTACCGCCGAAGATGATCACGGTCAGGACGACCACGACGAGGACGGTGGCCCGGAGGACGGTTCCGTTCGGGCCGGTCAGACCCGCTGCCAGAGCGACGCCGACGGCTCCACGTAAACCGGCCCAGAAGAGCATGGCCTGGTATGCAAAGGGGAGTTCATCAGCCGTGTCTTCGCGGCCTTGTCGTCGGGCACGGTATCGGAGGAACCAGTTGATGGCTTTGGAAAGGGGGAAGACGGAGCACCATCGCGCGACGCAGATGCCGACCACGGTGACCAGGATGAACATCGGTTTGTATTCCAGCGTGGTTTCGGTGAACAGCGACAATCCTAGGTAGATAAAGATAAAGTTCTCGGATAACTGGGCCATGACTTGGAAAATGAATTTCGTCGTAAGTTGCGTTCGCCGTGACATGTTGTGGTATGCGTAATGTTTCATACAAATGCCGCAGAATAAGAGCGACACAATTCCTGTTACGGTTAGTCGGGAAAGGCGAATGATGATACTTGCAGTACTTACCAGACATGTGGATGGCATTTGAGAGGAAGTAACTCGCATATGCCACCAATATAACCAGACAGCTCTCGATCTTTGGGAACCGCCTGACCATGGTGAACTTCAGCATCAAGGAGGTCATCATGCCCACCACTAGCCCGATGACCAAGCTGCCAAAGAACACGAGCAAGAATACCCCGATACTCTCGAAAAGACTGAACACCGTCAGCTTCCCCCCTTGCGCGCCCTCCTTGTATTTCTGCGCCGTCTCGAACAGCACGATGGCGATGGCGTCGTTGAGGATCGACTCGCCGAAGATGACGGTGTACAGCTTCGGATCGACCTTATACGTGTTGAAGATGGCGAGGATGGTGACGGGGTCGGTGGCGGACAGGGTTGCGCCGACGGACATGGTCTCGACGAAGGTGACGTCCATGCCGTCGAGGCCGATGCGGGTCCACAGCCATAGGATGACGCCGAGCACCATGGCGGAGATGAAGGTTCCGGCGAACGCGAAGGTGAGGATGGTGCCGATGTTGCGGAAGAAGTTCCCCTGGTGCAGCTCATAGCCGGACGCGAGGATGATCGGTGGGAGGAGGAGGTTGAAGAAGAACTGGTAGTCGAAGCTCACGGCCCCGAGGACGGATTGCACGGCGGTCAATCGGAGGATCAGCCCGACGACCATCCCTATCGCTAGTCAGCGCTGCAAATCTCTGGGCGTCGCCTTCGGGGAGCAACGTACCGGCGAAGATCGAAATGACGGTTTCGTGGACCGCCTGGATGCGGCGCGTCTGCAGCACATAACTGGTGAAGAGCGCGATGATGAGCAAGCCGATGAGGATGAACAGCGACCAAGAGGCGAAGATTTCCTTCTGGCCCGCGCCCGTCTCTGTGCGATCGTCAGCGATATCCTGCTTCTTCTAACTTCCCGGGATTCCGAACCGTCTGGATCCGCATCTTCAGTCTCTCGCTCTATTTGAGTGGCGTTAGTTGTCCATCGATGCGAACGGCAATGTGGAATGACGCACTCAACCACTGGCGCATCGCCCAACCCATAGTACCAGACATGACGTCGAGTGTGCCGGCTCGATGATCTATCACGAATGCGACGAGGAAAACATTGCTAAGGACAGGACCTGATGCTGCCTGGACGCTTTTAAAGATGCGCTCGAAAGTCGAAACAAGCAACCTGGTCTCTGCGGAGGATCGTTGGTCGGGTCGGTTGACGGAAGCTGTCCCGTTGCAGGGATATTCGCCGGATAAGCTTATTATTGATTGGAGCTTCGCTCCCTTGGCGGTCACGGAAGGGAATTTGGAATGAATAGCGAAATCAATGGTACTGGTATCGAAGGTTACCGATGACAGGATAATTAACTATAAGGTCCGTTGCAGCGAGTACGGTAAGTGTCGTTGTATGAATCTCCGTGCCGAGATCATGGGGCATCCACCATTCCCAACCAACTTCCATGTCCGCCGAGGAGGTTCATGTGTCTAAACTCAGAAGGAGAAGCTTAAAAGTAACTTTCAAATGTTACGGCGGTCTGGTTTATGTTCTGATTCTACACCGCGCTCCAACCGATGCGAGTTGCGACAAAGTATCGATATTGGTAATGGCTGGGAAAAGGCTCATTGAAACGGAATAAAACTACAAGAACGGACACTGTCCAATGTCCAAAGCCAGAACATGCATCGCCTATGCCAGAGCAAACCGACGGACCGATATCAGACAGCAGCAGAAATATATGACCTCCTAGAAACAACACATTAGAACGAAGGCCTCGTCCGGACTACAACCCCGTTTTGCCTGGTCTATATCATGTCCCGTTTGACAAACTCGGCATGTAGCGTCTTTCCAAGCGATGCAGGGCTTCGCTCGACGGTGACGCCGGCGGCCTCGAGAGCATTGATCTTGGAGTTTGCGTCTCCTTTCCCGCCGCTGACAATGGCACCTACAGAACGTTAGTAGGACGGTCACCGTAGAATACGAAAATAAAGAAGTAGACATACCGGCGTGACCCATTCTCCTCCCTGGCGGCGCCGAGATACCGGCAATGAAGCTAACCACTGGGATATTATTCACATTGTTCGCCCTTAAGAAGTCCGCGGCCTCTTCCTCCGCTGACCCGCCAATCTCTCCGATCATGATGATCCCGTCCGTCTCCGGGTCTTCCAGGAACACGTTCAAGCAGTCGATGAAATTGGTGCCCGAGAACGGATCGCCGCCGATTCCGACGACGAGCGATTGCCCGAGGCCGACTTGCGTCGTCTGGTTCACGGCTTCGTATGTGAGGGTGCCGGATCGGGAGACAATGCCGATGCGTCCGCGCTTGTGGATGAATCCGGGCATGATGCCGATCTTACATTGACCCTTTTCATTGTTAGTATAGTGAGATGCTTGAAAGGCGAAGGAGCTTACAGGAGCAATGATACCGGGGCAGTTGGGTCCAACCAATCGGGTTTTGTTTTGGGTCTTAAGCATATCGGTAACGCGGATCATATCTATGTCTATCAGCAAGGTAATTCTGGACATCTGGTGAACTTCTTACCATGTTGTGGGATACCCTCGGTGATGCTACAATGATTAGCGATTTCCACCGGGCCGAATGGATCGACTCACCAAACCACCAATGGCACCTCAGCCGCAATTGCTTCTTCGATGCTCTTCGCTGCTACCGGAGGTCTTTGAAATATCAGTACGATTAATATCTCCAAGGAATCATATCCACATACGGTACGAAGATAGCTGAAGCATCGGCGCCAACTTCCTTCACAGCATCCGCAACGGTAGCAAACACCGGCTTGTCTAGATGGGTCTCTCCCGCCTTCTTGGGGTTTGTGCCGCCAACGACTCTGGTGCCTATACGATATCAGAAATGCCGCAAGTCCAATCCATCGAACATGTATACCGTAGGCGATCGCCTGCTCCGCGTGGAACCTAGCCCATTGTCAACCCAATTTCCGTCAACGCACCGGTATCCGGCCCACTCACGTTCCCTGTTTCCCCGTGAAGCCTTGAAACAACACCTTCGTGTCCTTCGTGATGCGCAGGTTCTTGGCCGTCTCCGAGTAGATCGGGCTGGAGGTGGCATAGCCGCGTGTCCGGCAGAGGGAGCTTGCGGCCCGGCAAAGGGGAGATCGGAAAGCCTGCATCGTCGCGTGTTGGTGGTTGGCAAAGGGGCAACACACCGGGTAGATGAGGCGAAGGAATGGATGGGAGGGGAGAAGAATATATGGAACTCGAAGGCCTCCCGTTGGATTTCGTGTTGTGATAGAACTTCCTTTTGGAGTTTTGGCAAAGATGACGGGTGAAGCAAGTTGGGGAAGTCGCTCCCAGGCAAATCTTGGCATGTGGACCCACCTTCCCTCTTTTCAACATTTCCATTCCGAGTCAACGGTTAAAATCCATCGCGACTGCCACAACGATCTTCCCTCCTCACCGCTTCATGCTCCGATACCCTCGTTGAAATAGTGTGGAATGTGACATGCTTGTCGCACCATTATACAAATCTTGGGAATATCTGGAAACATGGCCACCGTGACCGTCACCCAACAGCGTCCGCAGCGTCGCCCGAAGAACCTCAAACTCCCCCCAGAAAATGAACGGTACATGCGGGCGTGCGCGGATATCGCGAACGCCCTGATCGAAGACCATGAGGCGCAATCCAATGGCTCGAAAGCAAAGAAAGACCTCAACCTCAACCATCTGCGGGGGCAGATGTCGAAGAAATACTACCTCACCACCCAACCGCCACTCACCGCCATCATCGCTGCAGTGCCCGAGCACTACAAGAGATACATCCTCCCGAAACTCATTGCTAAACCAATCCGTAAGTTTAACGTTCTATATGCATGAGAACTTAGTCTGACCTTGTATAGGCACATCTTCTGGAATCGCCGTAGTGGCGGTAATGTGCAAACCGCACCGATGTCCACATATCTCCTTCACCGGCAACATCTGCGTCTACTGCCCCGGTGGCCCTGACTCTGACTTCGAATACTCCACTCAATCCTACACCGGCTACGAGCCGACGTCCATGCGCGCCATCCGAGCCCGCTACGACCCGTTCGAGCAAGCGCGTGGTCGCGTCGAGCAGATCAAGTCGCTAGGCCACAGCGTGGACAAGGTGGAGTACATTATCATGGGCGGGACGTTCATGTCGCTCCCGGAGAGCTACCGGGACGAGTTCATCGCGCAACTGCACAACGCGCTGAGTGGATATTCCACAAAGAACGTCGACGAGGCGGTCGCCGCGGGGGAAATGAGCAACATCAAATGCGTGGGTATCACCATCGAGACGAGACCAGATTATTGCTTGGATCAGCATCTCGGCGCGATGCTTCGGTACGGTTGCACCCGTCTCGAGATCGGGGTGCAGTCGCTCTACGAGGATGTTGCGCGGGACACGAACCGAGGGCACACAGTGAAGGCGGTGGCGGAAACGTTCAAGCTCGCGAAAGACGCGGGGTTCAAGGTGGTCAGCCACATGATGCCTGACCTTCCGAACGTGGGCATGGAGCGAGACATCGATCAGTTCCGCGAGTATTTCGAGAACCCTGATTTCCGCACCGACGGGCTGAAGATATATCCCACGCTCGTCATCCGCGGGACGGGACTGTACGAACTCTGGCGTACTGGGCGATACCAGAACTACACGCCCAACGCGCTGATCGATCTGGTCGCCCGCATCCTCGCGCTGGTGCCCCCGTGGACGCGCATCTACCGCGTACAGCGTGACATCCCCATGCCCCTCGTCACCTCCGGTGTCGAAAACGGCAACCTCCGCGAGCTGGCCCTCGCCCGCATGAAAGACTTCGGCACCACATGTCGCGACGTGCGCACGCGCGAAGTGGGTGTCAACGAGGTGAAGAACAAGATCCGTCCATCGCAGGTCGAGCTGGTGCGCCGGGACTACGCGGCGAACGGGGGGTGGGAGACGTTCCTCGCGTACGAGGACCCGAAGCAGGACATCCTGATCGCGCTACTACGACTACGAAAGTGCAGCGCGACGCACACGTTCCGAAAGGAGCTGGTGGAGCAGCCGACGAGCTTGGTGCGCGAGCTGCATGTCTATGGGCTGGCGGTGCCGGTGCATTCGCGGGACCCGAAGAAGTTCCAGCATCAGGGGTATGGGACGCTGTTGATGGAGGAGGCGGAGCGGATTGCGCGGGAGGAGCATGGGAGTCGGAAGATCGCGGTCATCTCCGGGGTTGGGGTGAGGAGCTATTATGGGAAGTTGGGGTATTGGTTGGATGGACCGTATATGAGCAAGTGGTTGGGCGAAGATGTGGATTATGAGCCATGATGGGATGATATTGGATGGGTACGTTGCATTGCATGGATCGGCGCTGGATAGAACCGTGGGATTTTAGATTTGCATGTCGGGACAACCTTGATATGGGAATATCATGTAGAAATGCATAAAGACACAGTTTACCTTGATTTTTCCATTTTTGGAGATAGAATTATAGTGACCATTATTTGACCGGCTCCGGACGCGCGCCGTACCATCTCACGATCCTCCCATCCACCAAAGAAAACCCTTCGATCTCAGCCTGCAAATTCCCTCCTCCACCACAACTGAATCCACAAAGATGGGCAAAAAACGAAAACTCGACCAAACCCGGTCCAAAGCCGACCCCCGCTCGCACAAAAAATCCAAATCCGCCGCCGCGCCGGGGAAGAAAGCAAAGCCCCCCGCAGTGACCCAGCATCCCGCTCACGATGCGGTGGAATATGACCCGTTCGATCGGGTGCTGCTGGTTGGCGAGGGTGAGTGAACTGCGGTCTGAGATGCAATTATAGATTTTAATGTGAAGTAGGAGATTTTTCATTCGCAGCATCGTTAGTCGAGCATCACGGTGCCGCCGACCTCCTTGCGACATCCTTCGACAGCGAGGAAGAGGTAATCCGAAAGTAGGTCGCCCACCTCCTTTCTGATATCGCCCTACCAAACGACTCCTTAACCAAAATCCCGCGTAAATTGTTTAAGAAAAAAGCAGCTTGCTAACCTCATCAAGATACTCCATCGCGGAAACCCACCTCCAAACCATCCGCGCCGCCGAGCAGCCCCTCCTCTTCACCGTCGACGCCACCAAGCTGAAGCAGAAACCCATCCGCAACCACGCGCCGTACGATAAGATCATCTTCAACTTCCCCCACGTCGGCGGCAAGTCGACCGATCAGGATCGTCAGATCCGGCATAACCAAGGTACTCCCCCTCCCCTGAATTCCTTTCCGTCCTATCTTTGAGCAACGCTAACCCCCCCAGAACTCCTCCTCCAATTCTTCCAGGCCGCCACGCCACTCTTAAAAGAGCGCACGGGGACGATCCATGTAACGCTCTTCGAGCGGCACCCCTACTCCGCCTGGGACGTTCGCGGCCTCGCGCGCACCGCCGGGTTGGTGGGCGTGCGGAGCGCGAAGTTTCGGTTTGAGGAGTATCCGGGGTACACGCATGCGCGGACTCTGGGGACGCTGGAGGGTGGGGGTGGGTGGAAGGGGGAGGAGAGGGGGGCGAGGGTGTGGGTGTTTGGGAGAGGGGATTGGGGAAAGCAGGAGGGAGGGGAGGGGAAGGTGGGGAGGGTGGGGAAGGAGGGGATGATTGGGGCGGGGAGGAGGGGGACGAGGAGGAAGGGGAGGGAGTCTGAGGAGGAGGACTCTTCGGATGAGGATTAGATATGGCTTAATGGGGAGATTGGCGGGTCTGAGTCCGGGGATATCGCTTATAGGAATCGAGTGATGGATATCACACACACGCTGTGGTTAGAAAAGAGACTGTCCAGTGGGTCGGTCTACGAATTCGAGATATCACGATTAACGTTACCGTATTCCTATCTGAACGAAGACCAAGTTCAACATGCTACATAAGGCTATTTCCTCCATAATATCCATTTCGGACACCAGACGTTGTGTTATCACCGCGGACGATGAAGCACGAATCTGGTCGTCACCATTGCTCCACGCTGATTGGCCCGCCCATCTGAACCCCTAAAAGCCCAAGCTCACCCCCGACGCTCAACTTCGCGTCGTCGCGTCCCCTCACTCTCCATCCACATCAACCGAACTACAAACAATCCGAAACCACCACATCGACCACCGCCACCGGACGAAACGACCCTCACCCCATATACCCACCACTCACCACAACCATGCTCCGCCCAACCCTCCGCACCCTCCGCACCCCCCTCCCCCGCCCCTTCAGCACCACCCCCCGCGCCTCCTTCGCGCGCATGATGCTCGTCGGGCGACTGGGCCAGGCCCCTGAGCTGGTGGAGACGGCGACGGGGCGGGGCGTGATTCGGTACGCAGTGGCGTCGGAGTCGGGGACGCGGGAGAATAGGAAGACGAGCTGGTTTCGCGTAGCGAGCTTTGCGGAGGGGGGAGCGCGGGATTTTCGGTTGGGGTTGAAGAAGGGGTGAGTTTTTGGGAGGAAGAAAGGAGGTTTGGACTTGGGATAAGGCTAATTTGGGAATAGATCGTTGATTCATGTCGAGGCGGATGCGCGCATGTCCGAGTTTGAGGATAAGGATGGGAATCGAAGGGTGCAGATTAACCTTGTTGAGAGTATGGAATTGAGGAAGTTGACAAGCTTTGGATACCGCTAACACTGCTAGAAACCCTCGACGTACTCTCCCGCCCCAAGGACGCCTCTCCTGACGCCGACGCCTCCGAAGAGCTCTCCTCCGCGGCGCACACCGGCCCGTGATTTCCACCACTCCAAACGACGTCGGCGAGGGTGCGATGGGGGATGGATTGATTTCGGGTTCGCGCACCTATATGTCTAGGGATATAGGTTCGTATGGGGGCGTATAGCACAGTCTCTACTCTTTTTGGGCGATGGGCTTCAGGGGCGAAACAGAAATCGGTGGAGTGTTGGTACTTTTTCGACGATTCTGTATTCATATCGGACTGTTTACTAGGGAAGACGGGAGCTCCTTCTTGTATCAAAAGAATACTTTGGTGTGCGATTTCCCCCGGCCGTCGTATCTCAAATTTCATGGATCTCAATGCCTTGACCAGGACAGGGAGCAGAGTCGACAGGAACATCATGTCATTGCCTAACAGGAAAGCATCAACCGTTTGCGAAGCCTGGCCCAGAGGGGCGGAAAAAGCATTGGATCGTACCTACAAGCAAGCCTCGTACGATCCACGTGATTCCACTCCCTGAAGGACGAGAACGAAGAATCCCCTGCGCCGGAATTTCAACGAGAAGCCGCATCGGCGTCCCCTGTCGTTTGCAAGATTACAGCTTTCTTCCTTGTTGCACGAGACAGCCCTACTACCCACGCCACATTCTATGAAAACGATCCTTCATCAATGTAACGCAAGTCAACCAACACCCCTCCAAAAGCGGCAACTCCATGCGGCTAGATATCAGACGTCGTCCACCTCTACTCTACCGCTATGGCCATGCCGCACCTCGGCCTCGCACGCGTCCCTCATCACCAGTACTCCAATTCTCCAGTCGCAGATCGAGGCCCGGCATCGATACATAGCTCGCATCAGCAGCGCGAAGCCGTCATCGTCAGATTCGGAATGGATACGTATTCCCAGCTCGACTATCTCCAACACACATTGGTCGACCGCGCGCAAATCGCGCGTTTCGTCCCGCTTCCTAGGATAGAGGCTGTACAACGCGGAGTGGGAGATGCAGATGCATGCAGTGCTCAGTCCACGTTCCAGCTCCGGTGCTCCGGTGGCGTCAGAGGAGAGACAAGGGAGCTACATGGTTTGCTTGACGGGGTGTATTTCTAAGCAGGCGAAGGCTTTGGGCCTTGGCGGATGATGCAGTGTGCTGGGAAGGGGTGGAGTGCAACGTCGCGGAGTGGCGGGCGGGCGGCGGTTCCCGTCGTTGGGGTTTCGGGGACGCGTAACTGGGTGGACTGGTTACTAACTTGCTTGACGGGAGGACCGGAGGCGGTGAGGGGCGGTACGTGGACATATGGGTACGGTACACGGTAAAGCAGGTCCCGGTGGTCGTTCTACAGCAGATGTTGGGCGGGTCCGTCAACGGTACAAAATGATATGGAGACCCGGAGGTAGGGAACGATGTTGTGGCCGTCATCAGATGTCGAAACGTTGACGAACCTCGAAAGTCGAAACGAACTACGGTGGATGTCCTGCATTGGGGTGATCTGTGCTCGGTCATGTCAACGGTATTGCATGAATTGACGCTGCAGACGGTGCATAACTGCATATCGTGCAGGAGAAGGGATTGGGTGCCGACGTCGGTGCAGCGTTCGGACTGGAGTAGCTGTACATCATCGGTGCTCAATTGCTCGACTATGATATTCTATGAGAAGGACCAGCATGATCTCCCTCCCACTTCAGCAACTCAATTGCGGGTGAGAACCACCGTCGCTTAATTGACCGCTTGAACTAGTTAGGTATGGATGTTGTTTAATTGTTTCGTCAATTCCGGACAACTCGCGATCCATGCGATATGTGTCGTCCTATTTAGCGTCCGTCATGAAGCCCAGATCTTCGTCATCCGGGTTCAACCGTACGGCTTAAGGCACTACATCCACCGCCCAATGTGATCCAATGTCCAATGTCCAATGTCCAGATGACCCGACAATCCCTCATGAATCTGGAAGGGACCGACATCTCTCCGGGATGCAGCAAATCCCTCCGGACGTACTTAGTACAGTATACGCCGATGATAGCTCGATTCCAAGATATGCGACCCAGGTTCAAAGCAGCTTAGCGAGCCCGATGCATGAATAAGATTTGGGAATTTGGGGAGAGACGAAAATCGCGCATAGAAGTTTGGAACGGGGCGTTGTCCAGGGGAGGGAACTCAAGCGAAAGATCAAAGAGGGGTGCGAGATGGGACGGAATGCGGGATTGCGGCGTGTTGGAATGGCTGGATTGGCTGGCCATTCGGAATACCGAGCTGCATCGCTTTCGCTTGCCTGTCACTTCATGTCGCTGGTTGTGTGCTGTGTTGGGGGATCCGACTCCTGAGCTGGTTTACCACGTATGGCAGATGATGGATGTGCGATGAGCCATCGTTTCACCCAACGGATGGTTTGTTGATGGTTGGCGACAGCGATCTAGCGATCTACCTCCGTCCATCTCATTACCGTAACTGACGCCATTTCCGCCAAGTCCAAAGTCAGTTAAGAAAATCACGACGCCTTTGCACGCTCGGCCCGTGGATCCAGAGTGGCACGAAGCATAGTCAAGCCGCTCAAGCTTCAGGAACAAGCAGCCTAACAACAGTCAAGCTCCCTAAGTGGTATTTCCCACGTTGACCTTACGGCCTACGGGTGTTCACCAAGGCTTCTAGTTCTTCTAACGACTCATTGATCAAATGAAAATCATACGTTACAACTAACTAGTCACAACTCACTACATTGCGAATGAGGCCAAGGCTGGGTTCCGTTGATCATCTTGAGTCCGAATGAACTGGTGAATGATTGCCGCCAATCTCAATATTTCCAGCGAGCACATCTATTCCCGCATCGGATTACGAAGTCCTAAGTCCCGTACTAGGTAGACTAGACATCCAAGAATCCATCATCTACGTCCTCCATCATCCAATCGAAATGGAGGGACATGTTTCCCTGAATTCCTTGATTTCCCACGGAACGAGTTTTGTCAGCAGAGAGGGCCAAATGGGGCCATGGTTTATATATCGACGAAATGATAGGTCCGTTAGAAGGTTAAGAAATCTCTTAAGAAATCTCTTAAAAATCTCTAGTCACCAAAGGAAAGACGGGACGGTTCCGGACCACCCAGATACTCCACAGACACACACACTGACACATCCTCTCCCAACGGTCCGCGGGGGCTGATGGTGTCCAATTTGTCCGATTTGTCTGATTCTCGCCTTCAAATTGCAAACCAAACCCATCATTTATTCACCCATCATCTTCATCATCTTCATCATCTTCATCATCACTATCAGCATCATCTAGCAGACGTTGGACGCCTGAACTACTAGTCCTGTCTCTAAGTCTTCATATTATTACTACATTCAGCCTGCATCCCACCGCCAAGCCGATTCGCTCATTCCAACACTCGCAGCAAAGGCAACTGGTTACTGGCAACCGAATTCCCTGAATACGGAACGGACAGAACCTGGATCCTTTGGATGGCGCAGCCGCCCATGTGGATTGTGGAGAGACCGGAAACAAATCACCAGCTTCCCCTCCACCCGCTCCTTCTCTCGCCCTCTTCCTTTCCTTTCTCTCCATCACCAAAGTCCGCGATCCACGGCCGAAATCCCCTTCCAACTCATTGCGAATTTCCCACGTCTTTGCCCACTCGTCGGAGTGGGCAGTGTCGTGACTCGTGACCCAAATCCCGCGCTACAGTCCGGACGATCCGTCCCATCCACCACCCTAGGACGTCATCGCTGCAGAGAGCGACTTTCAGCCTGTGTCTCGCCTCCCGTCGAAAGATATGCCAACGCCATCCGCCTCGAACCATCCTGCTAGCCGCTCCACCGATCCGGTCAGTTCTCCCGCGATATCCTCCTCGACGGCGTCCGTCAAATCCCAAGATGGCAGCTCCCAACCGTTGCCCGCGCCCACGAACGGTGCCAGTCCCGCTCTGCAACCCGCACAGGCCCTCGCCCCTCCGAAAAAGCCCACGATGACATCGCGCATCAGTGGCATGTTCATCCGATCGCAAGCCACCAGCCCGGTTCCTGATGACGGCAAACCGCGACCGAAAGCCCTCGCGCGCCAGCCCTCGGAGAAGAAATCCCCCGCCCCGTCCGCACGGCAGGCCCCGAACGGCGCCAAACCGGATGAACCGCACCGCCGCTTCTGGGTCGCTGATGACGGCGCGCATGAGCACCTCCTGCGCGTGGCCAAACGGCAGCAGAAGCTGAAGGACGTGCTGCGCAGCTGGTTCGATAAGAAGGACGGGCACGCAGAAGACCAACCGCCTAGCCTGATGGCGGACTGGATCACGCAGAAGCGAAGCGAGCAGGATAAGGCACCGACGGACATGAAGGGGGGCCCGATGCAGAGCCACACGCTAGTGCAGAAATACGGGAAGTGCAGCGAGATCATCGGGCACGGGGCGTTCGGCGTGGTGCGTATCGCGCACAAGGTCGACGTCAAGGATCCGAAGCGCGAGCAGCTCTTCGCCGTCAAGGAGTTCCATCAACGGCCCGGCGAATCCGACAAGCGCTACCAGAAGCGCCTGACCTCGGAATTCTGCATCTCCTCGTCCATGCAACATCCCAACGTCATCCAAACCCTCGACCTCCTCAAAGACGAGAAAGGCGACTACTGCGAGGTGATGGAATACTGCGCCGGCGGTGACCTCTACACGCTCATTCTCGCCTCCACGACCCTCGAGGTCGCCGAAGCCGACTGCTTTTTCAAGCAGCTCATGCGCGGTGTCGAATACATCCACGAGATGGGCGTCTCCCACCGCGACCTTAAGCCCGAGAACCTCCTCCTCACCCAGCACGGCGCCATCAAGATCACCGACTTCGGCAACGGCGAGTGCTTCCGCATGGCCTGGGAGAAGCAGGCCCACATGACCGCCGGCGTGTGCGGCTCCGGCCCGTACATCGCCCCGGAGGAGTACGTGAGCGAGGAGTTCGACCCGCGCGCCGTGGATGTGTGGGCGTGTGGCGTCATCTACATGGCGATGCGCACGGGCCGGCATCTGTGGCGCGTGGCGCAGAAGGGAGAGGATGAATTTTTTACCCGGTATTTGGAGGATCGGAGAGAGGAGTCGGGATTTCGCCCGATCGAGGTGTTGAGACGGGTAAGTTCTTGATTCGTGAGAATGTGGTGACGGGTTGCTAACGGGAACAGGCGAAATGCCGGAACGTCATCTATTCAATCTTGGATCCGAATCCGACACGGCGGCTGACGGCGCATCAGGTGCTGTTGTCGGAGTGGGTGAAGGACGTGAAGATTTGTGTGTCCGGGGAGCAGGGGTTCTGAATTCAACATCAGATATACCCAGCACGTCTGGGGTGATGCGCTCGGGGACGCATTCTTACCCATCGAGTATAAAGGCTCGACTTTTCTATTACCGTCGATGGGCGTGCTCCGCTGGATTGCTCCCTTATCTCCAGGTCTCCAGGTCCCTTATCTCGCGGACTAGCCGTACTTCGTTCGGTCCCAACACCCCCACTCCATATTTGATATTCCCCCGCCAGTCATACCCCTGGCGACTGAACACCACACGCAATGTTTCCACATCATGTCCATCGAAACAGAGGTGTTCACTTTCCTAGATCTCCAACACCTCCCCTTCACGATCGCTTGGAACTAGAAAGCAGGCGGACACATTGCAAGATTTACTGATATGAGAACCACCGGGGCCACGGTCTTCGGCACATAGGGAGGGAAGGTCTACTGTCGACTGTCTACCGGCGGCATCATCATTATCATCATAATTGTCATTGGGGGGCGTGCGTGCTTTTTTGGCTGGCGACGGACGGGATATCGGTCGGGATGGACAAAGGAGATATCACGGTCCCATACCCATCTGCATGTTTTATGACCCGATACGACCACCCCAAGAATCAATCACGTTATTTTATTTTGTCATGACGATGGTGATGGTTGATGCCCTTGTTGAATAGCTGATGCAGTGTGATTCTCCTATTGGTGTTTGAAACTATTGAAAGGGAGTGTTATTGGTGATGGGAATATCGCAGTGGTAGGGCTGAATAACTAACTCCAACGGTTCTAAGCACAGTCCGTTCGCCAGGATCGGAGCCGGAGATAAAGCCAACTGTCAATTGCCACCTCCACACTCCACGTATTAATCCGTACCATTCCAGACTCGATGTTCCTCGATCTAGTGTTTGAATGAAATACAAAACTTGACATGTTCTGCACTGCAACATGGTAATGACATAAATGAGCCTAGAACTCCTTAACAAAACCAATTCCCACAATCCACCCCAATCCGATCGTGACCACCCTTTGTTCCGACCAACCATCCTGCACCGTCCCGCTCCCGACCACGGCCAATAATGGAGAGATGCAGAAGCACCGACGGCTGATATTGACCGGCCTTGCGTTCCTCTGCACCGTCGCCGCTGGGCAGAGCGTCACCGAGACGACGACCCCTCCGAGCACCACGACGTTCAACGATCCATCCCCGCCCATCCCCACGCCGTCGACGTGCGAGTTCCGGACGATCAATTACTTGACGCATACGCTGCCGCAGCAATGCTTGAACACGGGGCGGACGGCGCAGTCGGCGCCACCGGCGGAGACGCACGGTGTCGGGACCGCGGAGGATCAAGAGACGGGAATGGGTAGTAATGGCACGGTTACGAACGACTCCAACGACACCGCACCCACCGCAATCCCCGAGACCGATTCCCCTCCCCAGTCCTCGGCCGCAATTCCCGACTCCCCAACCCCCCCAGCCGACCCTCCCCTCTCCGATACCATCGACCCCGAACCCGACGAAGCCTCCCCCCTTGACACAGCCAACTTCCTCTCCTTCGAAGAATGGCGCAAGAAGAACCTCGCCGACGCCGGACAGTCCCCCGACCGTGTGGGCCGCCACTCCGCGCACGCCAAGGGCTCCCGTCGCCCTCCTGGCATGAACGCACCGCTGGACAGCCTAGGTGAGGATGTGGAGATCGAGTTGGACTTCGGAGGGTTTGGCGCGGGAGAGGGATGGGAGAAGGGGGAGCGTGCAGTGGTGGAAGGGGGTGAGGGGAGGGAAGATCGGGTGGGCAGCGACGGGGCGAAGAAAGCGCCGGCGGAGCACGCGCGGAACAAGGATGCGGGGAAGACGTGCAAGGAACGGTTCAACTACGCGTCGTTCGACTGCGCGGCGACGGTGGTGAAGACGAACGCGGAGTGCCGCAGCAGCTCGGCGGTGCTGGTGGAGAACAAGGACAGCTACCTGCTGAACGAGTGCGCGGCGGCGAACAAGTACCTGATCGTGGAGCTGTGCGAGGACATCCTGGTCGATACGGTGGTGCTAGCGAACTTCGAGTTCTTTAGTTCTATGGTGCGCGCGTTCCGGGTGAGCGTGTCGGATCGGTATCCCGTGAAGATGGACCGGTGGAAGGAGCTGGCGACGTTCGAGGCGCGGAACTCGCGGGAGATTCAGGCGTTCTTGGTGGAGCATCCGCTGATCTGGGCGCGGTATCTGCGCATCGAGTTTCTGAGCCACTATGGGAACGAGTATTATTGTCCGGTCAGCTTGGTGCGCGTGCATGGGACGACGATGATGGAGGAGTTTCGACGCCAGGAAGAGCTCGCGAGGGGCGACGCCGGGCAGGAGGATGATGCGGAGGATATTTTGGACGTGAGCTCCGGAGAGACGGCTAGGGCGGACGGCGTGGCTGAAGTGTCTCCGTCTCTAGAGATAGAAAACATCTCGGAACCGGAGGGGAAACCTCTGGATTCGGCATCTCCTGTTGGGGACGAAACCAGAGTCGATCAACCGAGCGAGACCGATCCGGAAACGCCACACGCTCACACAAATACGGAGGTGGCATCTCCTTCGACGGGGACTGCGAATTCTACCGTGGATGTTGCGGAGTCGGACATTATGGGCAAATACGAGTCTTCATTCAACGAACGGGAGAATAAGACTGCGGGGCCATCATCGGGTGTCACCACCGCGACTGACAATACCACGAATACAGACGAGTCGTCTCGATCGACGACAGCATCGGATGGCAGCTCAAAGACAGCGCAGACTCCATCATCTTCAACCGAGACATGGCACCCACCTATGGCATTGCGCAATACGACAGCCTCACAATCACCGACCGAATCCCCCCAAAGCCAATCTATCTCGTCCAACTCCACCTCAACCAAATCCCGTGCAACCACCACTTCCTCCCCCCAACCCTCCCCCACCACCCAAGAATCCTTCTTCGCCTCCCTCCACAAGCGCCTCCAATCCCTCGAATCAAACTCCTCCCTTTCCCTCCAATACATCGAGTCCCAATCCCGCATCCTCCGCGACGCCTTCGCCACCGTCGAAAAGCGCCAACTAAACAAAACCACCCGCTTCCTCGCCCACCTCAACTCCACCGTCGCCGCCGAGCTCGCCGGCTTCCGCACCCTCTACGATCAGCTCTGGCAATCCACCGTCCTTGAGCTCGACAGCGCCCGCGACCGCCAGGCCCGCGAACTCCACGCCATGAGCCGCCGCCTCGCCCTCCTCGCCGACGAGCTCCTTTGGCAAAAGCGCCTCGCCGTCCTCCAAGCTACCCTCCTCCTCCTCTGCCTCGGCCTTCTCCTGTTCGTCCGCGTCGGCGGCGCCCTCCTCGGCGGCGGCGTCGCCTCCACTCACCTCGACGACGTCCTCCCACCCATCGTGCGCGACGTGTTCGCGCGCCGGCCGTCGGGGTTGCGCCGCGCGCGGACCGCCGTGGGACTGAGTGCTGGGTATGACAGCGCGGGCACGCCGGACGAGCGGGATGCTGAGGGTATGGACGCGTCGTCGCCGTCCCCGGAGTCCGGGAGGATGCGGCGGCGGCGGACTGGGATGGAGGGGGGGGAGTTGCTTTCGCCGGACACGAGTCCTATGGCGCCGCGGCGAGGATATACCCGGAGCGAGAGCCCGCGGTCGGACTCGACTGGGGAGGCGAGGGGTGTGGTGCGCATGGATGGCGGCGCGACAGGGCTGAGCAGCGAGAGCGACGAGGACCGGTCGAAGGGCGTGCAAGTAGAGCTCGCTACGCCGTCGTCGTCGGTGGAGATATTACGATCCCGGATGCCGACATTTTCTTTGGAACCACCGACGCCGGACAAGAGGACGGACGTAGACGAGGTGCCGGACGAGGATCGGGATGGGCGGCTGAGGGTGGATGAGGATCCGAGGGGGACGCAGAGTGGGCCGTCGACGCCGACGGGAAGGAGGGAGCGGGCGGAGCTAGTGGAGGTTGAGGGGCCGGGGGAGGTTTTGCAGGGAGAGTGATTGCTATCGTTTATCACATATGACGGGATTGCCCCCTGGCGACCCACGTACGGAGGTTCACTACATTTATTAGCATGGCAATGGCGTTGGGGGTTTCTCCAGGGCTGAGCGGCCCCTATTGTTCTTCAGTCGTATGTGTACTATGGGTACTTTCACGGCTATGTCGGGATATTTGATGCGCATGACATCGCCCGAATAATATTATATATCCTCTTCAAGAGCATGTAAGATGCCATTCGTAATGCCTATCTTCCTATTTTAAGCCGCCCGATATCCTTGACTCACTTAGATCCGCAAGCTCTCGGTTCACAACGACCGCTTCCTAATATTTTGATGATTCCTCTAACAAGAATCTTAAAGGATACTACTACAATCCGTATCTCCACTTTGCCCTCAGCCCACCCCCTCCACCTCCCTACTCCAACACCAAACAATCCACAACCTCCGAACATCAGAATCCATTGACCCAGCCCAGTGGACCCCCAGCGCATCCACGCGTCTCACCCGCAGCCAAGCACCGTAGCGCATCGCGCCGACATTGCTTCATCGCGATCTAGTACGCCTCACTTTTTTCACTGCATGCAGGGAAGCAGCTCAGGCATGATGAACTGGGCGGAGAGGATTCCGATGCCCGTGCAGGGGGAAGCTTGAAAATCCTGGAAGACTGCGGTGGCGGGCAGGGAGTCGGTTGTTGTGCTCGGAAGGGGTGGAGTGACGGATGTGGGAGTTGGATGGATGGTGGATCATGATCACGGGATGCTGTTCATAGAATAGGGGGGGGGTTAGGAACATGATAATTACTAGAAACACGAACGTCGCACTGACGGCACCCCATGAGGCCTTTCACTTCATCGGGGCGAGGGCGGTGGCCAGGGGGACTCCGTACCAGATGAGGTAGAAGCCGATACGGATGCTTAGGCCCTACATGTCGCTGTTGCCTTCGAAGACACAAGTGTCCATGGTTAAGGGGGAACATACCTCACAGGATTGCTAGGCAGACATAGAAAGAGAAAAGCGAACGATAGTGACTCTGACATTGAGGTTGAGTAAGAGAGGTCCACGGAGCAGAGCTCAACATGCGGATTAGTAGAGGTACATGCAGTTTGCATATCCAGTCGACCAATTGTATCCAGACTGCAGAGATATGAGATGTTACTGTGACTCGATTGGAATAGAAGCAACCGTGTATAACTCGCGACATTCAGAAGCCATTTGGCAATGGACGGACATGACAATATGAAAACTTGACTGGACTCAATGAGATGACAGATACGGTAATTAACGGACGGTAGTCCGGTTTCCAAGCCTCCTGAGTTGTCGAAGGGAGCCAAAGTTGGTTAGCAGTCCAATGAGGCTATTCCTGTAGAATAGGTGGCCATCTCTTGGTCCTTCGCAGACTATCAGCAATGAATAGTCCGATGAGAGCAGAATCGGTTCTATAGTAGAGTAATGGACGCTAAACACAAACTTCCCTTCCCACCCGACTCCAATCTCACGATAGAGCCCATCCCTACCCCCCTCACCTACCCCTCCCCTCCCAACCAACCCACTTTCAACCCATCATCACTCATCCCGTCCCCCTCACCAGCGGACGAACGACGGGCATACCCGCGTCCCGACGCCCCGAACTCCCCGTCAGCGAACGGGCGAGCTCAGTTCATGCAGCATGCATCGGAATGGCAACAGCGCGGGGCAGGCGGCGAGGGATTGGTGCGCTGGGATGCAAGTCGCTAGATTGGCATGGAGGCGAGGCTGGATTGGGGGAGGGAGGGAGGTGGGTGGACGGATTGGGGATGCGTGTGGTGACTGATGAGGAGGGAGGGGTGGGTGGAAGAAGTGCTGATTGGGGCTGGTTGGGTGAGATGTGAAAGCGAGGGAGGTCATCTTCAAGTCAAGACAACGTCCCATCTCGCCTCCTTTTCATCGTGACAGGCTACCGTGAACTCAGCATCTCATCAAAGTTCAAACGCAACAAAGGATCTCCCCGGCTCTAAATTCTGAAACCATGCCTCGCATATCTCCGCGCCGACCCCCGAATTAGATACCGCCGGCTCGCTGACGCGCTGCATCCGGTCCCAGACTCTCGACCTAACACTTAACAGATAGGATCACCCCTGACGATCGTCGAGATATCTGGTCCGAGCTGGGTCGGCTGGGTGAGTGCTAAGGACCTTGACCGGTTGAAGAGGTTCACGAGGCGTGTAACCGTTCCAGCCCGTGTCTGCTGAGTGCTCCTAGTAGGTGTTCAAGGAGAAACCGGAGCTGAGCGGGCGGCGAATGAGGCTGGTCACCTCGCTAAATCATGGGCGGGGGAGATGGGTGGTTGGCTGGCAGGACGGCTCGGCGATCAGATCTGCATCACGTAGGTACAATTATACAATAATAAGTAGAATGATGGTGTGCTGGAACCGGAGTTGAGGAGCAGGGGGTGGCCACGAGGGTGGTGGGGAGTGGATGACGAAGCAATGGCTGACGGTAGCGGAGGCGGGAGTATTCAAGAGCGTTTATTGAATTGGATATTGGATTGGATTGTTTGAGTTTCAATATTCCCTAATACTGCAACCTGATGGATGTCGTCGATCATGCGGCGAAGTTGTCATAGGAGACTCACCAGGATAGTAGCAGTGGAGGTCGTGCCTGAATAGGCTATCAGAATGGTTGCAACCCCAGGACCGGATCATGTGTCCTTGATGCTGGATCCTTCTATAACTCAATCCTCCAAACTTCAACAGGACATCTTGTGAAACTGAACGCGCGCATCTCCACTCTAGCCCATCCAGAAATCCGTTCCGGTGTCGCGGACTCGTCGCGATATCAATCTCATCCCCTCACCGTGATTCGACGGAGCCATCGGATGCAGGGAGCGCGCCCAAGATTGACCAGGGCCATGGAAAATCGCAAGATCGAAATTCGAATATCAACGCGACGCGCCAATCAGCGAGGACCGGATGGAGGTTGGACGAATGCGCGAGCGGGAAATTGCCAATGGAATGAAATGATGGGAGACGTGGTGGGGAGGGCGGTTTCGCGGACAAGGATGGTAGTATCACGTGGTTCACGGCGGTCATGTGCCTTGTCCGAAATGCAGGGACTTTTTTCACGTTTCCAGCAGGGGGATTTGCTGATGGCTCCCACAGGGAGTCCCTCAGCTCCATGCATCCTTTTCTGATTTCCCGAATCGCGTCGTTATTTGTGGGCAGCGGGACGTCCTAAAACGTCCAGACTCCCCGTTGTCCCGCCCATTTGGATTGGCATTTGGCAAAGGTGGTGGTGTCCGTGGCGAGAGGATCGGTTAATTCCCCCCTGTTCTCATATTAACGATTTAGCGCATGCCCCGTATTCCTCCATTGGGCCAATTTGGGTCGAGTGATTTGCGCGGCGGATGGGTCGTGCCTGGGCGTCACTCGTGCTCTACTGCAGATGATGGGAGGCATGATGAGACGGTCGCGGAATCGTGCAGGAGGGTTCTCAACCGTCAATGTTACCTGGCATTGACCATCACGGATGCAGTCGATGTCGCTGCTGTCATTACTGCTGTCTGCTGTCTGCCTGGTGAGTGGGTGCGATGATCCAGAGCCGCATGTAGGCGACGTGAGGTCATTTGACGATGCATTGCTCGGACGTTGCGGCTATGAGTGGGACGGTGGCCATGTCGCGATGACTCCACTTGGTCCAGTGACTGGAGTATTCTGCTGTGAGCCTGAGCTGGATGCTGTATAACTGTGTGACCTGCTCATCATGATCCTGCGTCCCAGGCAATCGGGAATCCCGTCACGATAGGAAATGCCGAATGAAGGATTGGCAATTCCGTCGGCGGTAAGAAACTATGCTGGAAACGACGCGGCAGCAGGAGGAGGCCAGGAGCGGATGATAGTGGGAAGATGATGAAGCAGGAGACAGAATGCCGGAATCACCGCATGTCTGCATGACTGCATCTGCATCAACCAGGCCGATATTAATATGATTCTGATATTACCCTTCCCGTTGAGCCCATCGGCAGAACCACCAGCCCGTCGTCAACGGCAGATCACCGCCGCTATGTTTCAGATATCGTGGTCTTTCTACTGTCTAGTTTCCCAATCGGCAACGCCGCCAATCAGCGTCCTCGCCGCCGATATTTCTCGGATGCACATCACTCAACCGCCCAACCGCAATCGGACTCGGGGCTCTGGCTGGTCTGACGGAGGGAAAGTCGGCCTGTCGACCGTCTAACCGCCCAATGATGGCGGGACTCTGAGAAAAGGTGAACCACTTGCGGCGAGGGGGAGGGGACCAATCATGCGAGATGCCGTGGGCGGGGATCTTGGAATGCCGTTGAGGTCGAAATGTTGAATGGGAGACAGCTGCGAGTGTAGCGGCTGTTGTTGTGCTGTAGTGACGATGGTAGCGCAAAACGGTGACCGGATCGGAGGCCTGCGTGAGAAAACGGACAATATATAAAGGGGGATCTTAAGGACGTTAAGTCCGAATTAGCGGCAGAATCGACTGGTTGCCTTTCTATTCTAATCCTGACCAATATTATTATTGTTATGCAGAGCCAGCCAAATGAGGCGAGTCGGATGCAGCGCAATATGACTTCGACGACTTGGAGATTCGGTCGATAATGTCCCAGGACAGAGCGGTTGAAAGGACTGCAATTAAATATTGGAAATGCAGGAACGGCGACCATTCTTAGTGGCCACTAGGAATATAAAATGCGGAAATCCAAGACATTTTCCCGAATTGTTGTTGAACTCAACGCCATGCCATGGCGAGTAAAACTTCCTTGTAAGATTGGGGCGTTTGGTGACATCCGATTTATTAATACAGACCAGACAGGATGCAGGTGATGATCCACTCCATTGGTGCAGGTGATCACAGGCACTTTGCTTCTTCCCTCTATCCAAATGAATCCAACAGACGGACAACACTTTGCCTTCGAACTGAATCGCTCTATTGATTCATTAGCAGCACCAGACTTTGATACTTCTCATCAACAACTCATTCATAACCCCATCCTACATCCTGTAAAACCCCCCAACCCGAATTCAAGTTTCACCCCCCCCAGTTCAAGCTTCCTGCATCCCAACAATTATCCTCCCGATCCTCCCAGCTTGGGACGGAACCAGCATAGCACCCAACCTCTGCTCCAATTTATCCAAACGTGACCTATTTGCCGGTTGGAGCCGTCTCGTGGTGGTGAATTACGACATTGGTAGGCTGTAATTAGGCGGCTACAGAAATCCAGGAAATCCAGAGGGCCGGAAATCTACCTCGTGCCCCAGTTGCCTCTCAAGGCCTCAACGCACAGCCCAAGTGCCCGAGTGCCCAATCCCGCCCAAGCACACAGAGTCCCACACGCCGTTCGGTTAGCCGCGTGCATCATCATCGGCCATCATCATCCATCGTCAACGGCAAGGTGCAAAGTGCAAAGCTTCATTGGGGGGAAAGAGGGGCAATTCCAAGCTCTTGATCGGGTTCAGAAGTCAGGACGACAGCACCACTCCCTAGGAAAACCTTCCAATCCAAGTGCAACAGCGTCAGGAGTTCGTCAGGATCATCACGGATCATCACGATTGGTGCGTCGCGAGAGGGTGTGCCTCTCTCACACACTCTCTGACACTTTTGCTGCGTCTCTCTTCAGTGGCTCCTCTCATCGGTGGTCACGCTCTCCTCTCAGATTTAGTTTAGTGGGGCTTCAATCACTCTCAAGAGTCAAGACTCAAGCTCTCTGCTCCCAGTTCGGAATTCTGATGCTCTGAATTCTGATGTTCACTCTCGAGTCTTGACTCTGCAACATTCGGCCTCTCACGCTCGGCGTATTTCCATCCATCTTTCTCCTCCCTGACTTGAATCTTAACTTGATCCCCTCCTCCCCCGCTGCTACGTTTCTATCCAGCGGTTCGTCCAAATTCACCTGTAACAACGAACAACCACCACGACAACCACTCCATCATTACGGTACGCTATCATCACTGCTGTCGGTGCTTATTCCCATTTCCCTCTCCCCTTCAAGTTTCCAAATCATCCTCACCTCGCTGCCTGCATCATCATCATCATTCACCACGCATCAAGCGTCAAAAGGACTGTCAAGTGCTCAACAGTCAATCCAAACCCAAGCTCATCCTCACAAGTGGTGCAGCGGTGCAGCTCATGCACACACGGACCCTGTTGCCCTCTTCGCCTGACTTGCCCCATCTGCCCATCCATCCATCAATCAACCACCCGCTTTCCTTCTCTCTCACACACACTCTCCAACTCTCCCTCTTCCACCTCTCCCTCTTCCACCTCTCCCTCACTCCATCCAACTGCTTCACTTAGCCTATTCACATCCTGCACATTCCCTAGAAATCCTCATTTCCCATCCCAATTTCAGATCTGGTACCATCCCACCCTTCCCTGGGCTGCCATGTCCCGCTTCAACCGCTGACCTGTTTGGCCGCTGCAGTACGACCGACCCTGCCCGTCCACCAACCCTCCCACCCAGCCAAGCTCCGTCATCCACGACCAACGCCCTCACCACCTTGAATCCCCATCATCCTCCCACTTCCCCGCCGCATCATCACCCATCCGTTCTTGCGCCCCTCCCTCCATTGTCCAGCACCCGTTGCGTGTTCCATTGCCCTCGTCCCTCCTCGTCGACCATTCCACCTTGGAATTCCCTCTCGACCATCCATCATCGGATCGGACGGACTCCACGATCCTGCATCCTCGCTCCGCCCACCGACGCACGCACATCCCGCGAAAATCCAAGCCACCACTCAACCGTGATCGAATCCCAACGCAGTCGGTTTGGAGGTCTCAACATTATCAAATCACTTCAGCATGTCGCAGAACCGGCCGTCGGCGTTCTCGACGCTTCGCATGGGAGGTAAGGTCCCCATCCGCTTTCGGCCGTCGACCCCGGCACGTGCGACGTCGCAGGTATACTAACGATTTTTTTCGCATTGCAGAAGTCATTCGGGAGAAGGTGCAGGATGGATTGACCGGCGAAACCAGAGATCTGGCGTATACCCAGTGCAAGATTGTGGGGAATGGGTCGTTTGGCGTGGTGTTTCAGACCAAGTTGTCACCAAGTGGGGAGGATGCTGCCATCAAACGAGTACTGCAAGACAAGCGATTCAAGGTATGTTATACTGCAAAAACTGGAAAGAAGGGTTCTGATCAACTTTCTAGAATCGGGAGCTGCAAATCATGCGCATTGTCCGTCATCCAAACATCGTCGAGTTGAAAGCCTTCTACTACAGCAATGGGGAACGGGTACGCCACTCCTCGTCTGCTTCGATCTAATTTGAGCAACTCTAACCCCTGACAGAAAGATGAAGTCTACCTGAACCTCATCCTCGAATTCGTCCCCGAAACCGTCTACCGAGCATCGCGATGGTTCAACAAGATGAAGACGGTCATGCCGATCCTCGAGGTCAAACTTTACATCTACCAGCTCTTCCGCGCGCTCGCATACATCCACTCCCAAGGCATCTGCCACAGGGACATCAAACCCCAAAATCTGCTGCTCGACCCGGCCACCGGCATCTTAAAACTTTGCGACTTTGGCAGCGCGAAGATCCTGGTGGAGAATGAGCCGAACGTTTCCTACATCTGTTCAAGGTACTACCGAGCGCCGGAGTTGATATTCGGAGCGACCAATTACACCACCAAGATTGGTAGGTTCATGCTGTAATCCATCGAATGATCCGATCCAGCTAACGTAATTAGATGTCTGGTCCACCGGCTGCGTCATGGCGGAATTGATGCTTGGCCAACCGCTCTTCCCAGGCGAGTCCGGAATCGACCAGCTCGTGGAGATCATCAAAGTGCTCGGAACCCCCACCCGGGATCAGATCCGTACGATGAACCCCAACTACATGGAACACAAGTTCCCGCAAATCAAACCGCATCCGTTCAGCAAGGTATTCAAGCCCGCATCCCGTCGCCGTGCCCCATCGGGAAGACCCGCCTCTGACATCGCCCAGGTCTTCCGCAAAGCCGATGCCGACGCCATCGATCTGATCTCCAAGTTGCTCGAATACACTCCTACGCAAAGATTGTCGGCCATCGACGCCATGGTGCATCCGTTCTTCGACCAGCTGCGGGATCCCAGCACCAAGCTCCCGGATTCCCGTCACACCAACGGCGCCGCTCGGGAACTGCCCGTGCTGTTCGATTTCTCCCATCACGGTATGTGTCCCGCTTGATCCGCGTTCTTCCCTCGCTAACCCTCGCAGAACTCTCCATCGCCCCTCCACTCAACCAACAACTCGTTCCACAGCACATCCGCCCGACCCTGCGCGCCAAGGGCCTGGACATCGATGCGCCCAATTTCCGACCCCTCACCAAAGAGGACATGGCGGCCCGGCTGGATTAACGCTCCCCCCTATCTCTTCCTCTTGTCCTTCCCCGGGAGCACGAGGGCCCGCCTACCGGGACGGGAAACGCCTGCGCAACGTAACATCAACCGGACATTGGCCGCGGGGTCGACAACAGACAAAAGCCCCAACTCGCGCGGGCGTGGAACCAGGGACGAACGAACGTCGCGCGCAAAACACTCCGAAAAATCGGGAGAGAGAGAACGCCACCCCGTTCATTCCCCCTTATACCCCCGAATCCTTTCTCTCTCTCTTGCTGTGGTGGACAGACACATTGGGGGATGGGGGAACCGAACCAAGGGAACATCCAGGGACACGGAGATGGAAATGGAATGGAACGGAATGGAATGGAATGAAACGGGAATGGAATTGGGATGCATTCACGAAGTTATGTTTCTGGGAAATTCACAACACCGCAACGCACTACTACGCAAATCGCGCACGTCACTATCGCATCCGTCATGTTGCGGATGTCGGTTGGTCGTCATACCCGCTAAACCTCCTCCACCTCTCTCTCCCTCTCCCTCTCCTTCTCCTTCTCTCTCTCCCTCTCCCCCTCTATCTCAGAGTTCGCAAGAGTCTCGGCACGAGTACGAGTACGAGTACATGTTGGCAGCGAAAATCATGGATGGGTTATTTCGATTGTTTTATTTCCCGTCTTCTGTTCGTTGGTGTTGGTGTTGGTGTCGTGGTCAGTGTCGTCAGTGTCGTCCTTGCCGTCGTGTCCTATTGTCATTGGTGTATCTTTACCTCCCCCATCCATCCATCCGACCAGTCGTCCAGCCAGCCGTCCAGCCGTCCAGCCATCACCCAGCGTCCCCCCGACCTCCCGACCTCATCCTCGAATGTCACCAAAAGTTCGACGCCGCTTCATCACCAACTTCACGGCACACGATCAGCAGCAACTTCACATCATCCGTTCCAGCCTCTGCTCCTCCCAACCAGCAGAACCGATCCACCAATCTTCCCATTGCTTAAAATCCCCCGAAAACGACAGAAAATCGCGATCCGTCAAGCAGCACATGTTCCTCTCTCCTCCCGCGCCATCCCGCTCGCCTTCCGAGTGTGTTTTCAATTTTCATTTGGGGACAGATAGGGGCGGTTCGCTAGCCTGTTCCGGGTTTTCGGACGTTTTCTCGTCGTTGTTCTTTGATGTCGCTGTTGACGTTCGCCATTCTGGTGTTGTTTTGCGAGGCACACACTGCCAGCGCTCGTCCGTAAAATGGTCGATGTTCTCATATTTTTCCTTTACGAGCAGAGCCAAAACGAAAGTCATGTCTCATTAGTCAATCAAATCAAATCAAATTCAATTTTCTATCAAACAGTTTCTTGAACGTGGGGTCTGCAACTTCGTATGTTTAGTGTTCTGACGCTACTACCGATGTCGCTGTGTCTACTTCTACTAATACTGCTACTCCTACTGCTGCGTCTGCCGTTGATGGTCCAGTAAGCCATCGATCATACGATCATGCGTGAGTAGGTCCCACGTGCGTCCCCGGTATATCCGCCGTAATCCCACACAGCATAGCAAGAATTCCTATTCCTATAAAAACCCTCCCAACCCTCCTCCCATCATCTTGCATGTCCCCCCGTCCCCCCCACCCCAAAGCCCACTCTCCCCTTTGAATTCGACCGCATTCATCAGACCTAGACTTCGGTGGCGGTGTCGCACCATCAATTGCCTACCATATCCGCGTGCCGTCCTGTTCGCGCTGGATGGGTTGTTGGCGGTGGTTGGTTCGCTATCGTCGATTGTGTGGGGATGAAGCGCAATGGTGAAGGACTTGCGGTGGGGTGATCGTTCGATGGTTGGGGTGGGTGCTGGGTTGGGAAGTGGTTGGAGGATGGATGAAGGGGTGTGGGAAGGGGAAGAGAGAGGGGTTTGGGAATTGCGTAGATGGAGAGTGTGGTGGAATCGAAAGGCGTTCTTGTTCGAGTGAGATATGTATTGTTCTAGTGAGATGTGTATTCAGATCCATGTGAGACGTTACACGAGATGTTCTCAAAGTCTCTGAAACGACTGATTCATTGATCCATTGATCCTACTGATTTCAATCCCACTCTTACAGACTCTCTACCCATATATAATCTTTCCTCTCCCATGCTTATCCCACTTCTCTTCACGCCGGAGATTCTTCAGCCTCGATCCTCACCGGTCAAAGCAAGGGTGCATACTGATATCTACTCCGTGTTGATCCTAGCATCTGAGCCATCTTCTTGCAATCTATCTGCAATTGGACAAGATCCAGACCCGGTACTATCAGCTATCTTGGTCAAATCACTCGATCAAGGACTGTGCTGCTTCAATCACTGAGAAGAGGACTCCATTGCAATCCTGTTGCGCCTGAGCACCTCTAAGCAAACCGCACGGGAAGCTACAAGATCAATGTCATCTACACCATTACTTACTCATTCAATCCCATTGTGAATCTCCAATTCCCTATTCTCAACAATCTCAGTTCAATCTATCGATTGGTTGCATCGAGCGGATCAGTAGTGAGATTGGCGACCGCGCCCGTCTTAGCGCCGCCCGCCAGGTTAAAATATGGAGGGAATCTTAATTGATTTATCCGACAGCGGTGATACACCCATGGAAGATGCCATGGACGCCGATATGAACAATGGAGAATGGGTAAGTTTCAATCACAATTCACTGTCATCTTGTTCGGGGTTGGATCAAGTTTCGTTGTCGTCAGTCGTCTGATACACAATATGCATTCTTGGCACCTTTCGTCCGCTGAAGCAGCTGCATGTTCCAAACCTCCCTAGAATTTCACCTTCCACCCTAAACACGAACTATTCACTCCAGCTCTCCCTCGCGTTTCGCAAACCTGCCATTTGGTTTTCATCGTCGTGCAACTCCCCTTTTCTCTCCTGCAACGGCTTGTTGTAATCCCTTCCCCGTATCAATCACACCCACAGTCTGTTTGTTGCTCGTGAGCTCATCCCGCAACAAAGCACGAAGTCCTCCCTAACGCAGACGCGCAGACACGTCTGACCGGCCTTCTTGCACCTCCATCATCGTTCGGCGCCGCCAAACTACTCCCCAATTCATTCAAGGCAGCGAAACTTTCTCTCGGCCCCCGCTGGGATTCTCTAGTCTCCCACCAGCAGCCTCTACTCTCATACGAGGACCCAACACCAGTTGACGAGCTCGCCAGTCGGATCGCGAATATGGACGTTGAGAGGAGACATCATAATGGAGGTGGTAGGGAGAGGCATCATGGTGGAGGCGGAGACAGACATCATGGCGGTGGGGAGAGGCATCATGGCGGAGGCGGGAGGTTCCATGGGAGGGGAAGGAAACGAAATTTCCGAGAGCGAGGTATGTCGGTTCCTATTGCTAGTGACAGATGGATTGGGTGGGATGATACGCTGCTTGACGATCGAGAACCAAAGCCCTCTCCGGGCATGTTATTTATGAACCATCTGGCGGGTTTCATCTGCGAGATGAGAATTGGCTGACGCGACACCAGGTGATGACGACGGGGATCACGATCGTCGACCACGTTTCAAGCCCCGCTACGAAGAACCGGCCGCATCACGTCTTCGCCGACTGATTCTCGCCATCGCGGAACAACCGAGAGATGGCGCGGCGAACGAGGCCCAATATATCGCCAAATTGTTGAACGAGAACTTTGAAGATGATCTGACGAGGAAGACCTTCTTTGATTTGGTGCTTCAAGCGTGAGTGGCATTGACTCTTGCGAGTGGCACAACGTGGCGCAAGTCACGGCAAGCTAACGAGATGATAGTGTTTCGGAGCAGCCGTTGAAGATTCCATATGTTGCTGCCGTCATTCTCCATGCCAATGAAACGAACGCGGAGATCGGGAAAGAGGCCCTGGAGAGAGCGAGAGTTCGAGCGCAGTTCGCATTGGACAGCGGCGATTGGCGTGGATTCAAGCTCGTCTTGCGATTCTTCGCCTGTCTTCAGCCGATGCTGGCTGACGACGGCGTGTTTCCATTGCTTGACGAAGTCTTCAATCGCGCCGTTGATTTGCAGACAGCGTCTCAGGAGGACGTGAGTAGATCCTGCGGTCAGCCATAGGACATGCTAATATTTGAATATAGGCTGTTGGTTTGGACTTGGTCAAGATCATCTTGTTGACTCTTCCCTATCTTCTTGCGAATTCGCCGACCACATGGGCTGAGAAGGCGGCTGAGCTTCTCGAGAAGACGGACATCGTCGCATCAGCACCTCATCCACTCGAACCACTTGTGGAATCTTATCTTGGCGATGAAGATCAGAAGCCTTTTGGGTTCCGCAGCTTTATTGGACTACTCCAAAAGCAGCTGGCCAAGGAATCCGAAAATGGCTGGGAACTCACATGTCTTTCCCGTCCCTACACCGACTACAAGAAACAGGCCAGCGAGGAGGCTACAGCGGAGATCCCAAAACATGCCCTCCCAGAAATCACCGTTCCCTCCCCCGTCAACCCCGGCCGGAGGCCCGTCTTCCCGGAGACCTATTTCTCCATGTACGCCGACACCGAGATCGAAACCGTGCCGCGGACCGACGACATCGCTGCCTCACTGATCCGCGACGCTACCGTCGACACGATCAACCTCCTCGACTTCAACCGCGTCACCACGGCGCGCTTCCTCATGGAAATCGACTGCTTCTGGGCCGCGGGCACTTTCGCCAAGCGCGGAACGGCGTTCGATAAGTTGAAGAACGACGAGGGCAGGACGATGTGGAAGTCCGAGGATATGGCGGTGGATGCGATCTTCAGCCAGCTGTTCGCCCTGCCGATCCCGGAGCACAAGCTGGTGTATTATCATGCCGTGGTGACGGAGTGTTGCAAGATCGCGCCGGCGGCCGTGGCGCCTAGCTTAGGAAGGGCCATCCGGTTCTTGTTCCGGAATATCGATTCGATGGATATGGAGCTAGAGTATCGGTTCATGGATTGGTTTGCGCACCATCTGAGTAACTTTGATTTTCGATGGAAGTGGGCAGAATGGTAAGACCACCACAAAACGAAGTGCAGTTCAAGATCTAACTATTATTTAGGATTGAGGATATCAGCCGCCCTGATCTGCATCCGAAGAAGGCATTCCTAGCCGGCATCTTAGATAAGGAGATCCGGTTGAGCTTTGCGAAGCGCGTTCGTGGAACGCTGCCGAAAGAGTATCATGTTCTTGTGCCGGAGGGCAAGGATAAGGATACTCCAGATTTCAAGTATAGTTCTGATGGTATGTTCCTCCCCTTGTTCTTGTACGTGCACCACTCACGTCAACAGATGTCCCATTCGCACCGGAAGCCCGTCAGATTCTAGATTTGTTGAAGAAAAAAGCCCCAGACTCCGACATCCAACCCATCATCGACAACATCCACGCGCAAGCCTCCGAAGCCGCCCTCTCGGACCCCCTTGTCGCTTCCACCGACGCATACATGACCGCCGTCCTGGTGATCGGCTCCAAATCCCTCTCGCATCTCATCTCCGGCATCGAGCGCTGCCGCGAACGTCTCGTCTCCGTCGGCCCGGCCTCCGAGGCCGCCCGCCGCCAAATTATCTCCTCCGTCGTCGACTACTGGCGCTTCCGTCCCGGCACTGCCGTCGGCGTCGTCGACAAACTACTCAACTACACCATCCTGCTGCCGGAAAGCGTGGTGCTCTGGGCGCTCGGGCCCGAACGCCTCGGAAAAGGCGAGCCGCTGGCCGATGCTTGGCTATACGAGATGGTCTCCGGCACTCTCGGCAAAGTCGCGACACGCGTCCGCCAGATCCGCGACGCATTGGTCAACGCCCGCGTCGCTGGCGGCATGCCCGACGAGCAGATCACCAAGCTAGAGGAGCTCCTCACGCAAGAGCGCGGGGCGATGCGAGCGCTGTTCGGCGAGGTGGACGACTCGGTCGGCGGCGTGGCGCGCGGGGTGTCGGAAGGGATGCTCGAGAACGAAGCGGACGACGCGATAACGAGGATCCTACGGGCGTGGGGGGCGCGGTGGGCGCGGGTGTTCCGGCGGCGGGCGGCGGTGGAGGAGACGTGGGTGGCGGACGAGGCGATCAAGGCGGCGATCGAAGCGCGGAAGATGTTAGAGGGGGCGGAGCGGCGGCGGGCGGAGGAGGTGGCAGCGGAGGAGGAGCGGGAGGAGGAGGAGCGGGTGAAAAGAGAGGAGGAGGAGAGTAGGAAGCGGGAGGAGGAGGAGGAGAGGGTGAAGCGGGTGAAGATGGATGAGGGGAAGGTGGAGGGGGGGGAAGAGGTGAAAGTTGATATGCTGGATGTGGCACCGGATGCGGATATGGTGGATGGGAGTTAGTTCGGGGGTTATTATCCTTTTTTTCCCGTGGGTATCAATCTCCTATGGTCATAGGGGATTGGGACTTGCCAGTCAAATTGCTGGTCATCTATCCAAGGGAGAAGGGTGCGAAATGGTCATCTTCGCCGTGGAGTTGGTGGTCATCAGTCATATGCTTTACAATAGGATGGAGCTACTTAAAAAGTCACATGGATCATACCTTATATCATGAACCACCTGTGTCACAAGCCATGCTATGACTACTATAACATCTGACTCTATTTCAGGTTGATCTGAATAATATCTGTCTGCGTGGAGAGATAACGCCGTTCAACTTCCGGTACAACGAAACATTCCTTCCTTGGCAGCCTTCATACCAGCCGCATTCATAGTATTCAACACCAGAGCCTCCTCTTCAACTCAGCACCTATCTTTACTCAATTCTATATCATGTAAATGCAACACCAATGACTCATTTGTTTCCTTAAGATCGCTACTTCGTGTTGAATGTGCCGTCGTCATTCAGAACATCTACCTTCTCTCATGCTGTTACCTATCTAACGCGTCAACTTCAGGCAGAGCAACAGCAACTCTTCAGTGTTAATCCATGGAAGCAAACCAGTGCTTTTTAAGATCTCAATCCTCTCTGATACGTGTTTCTCTTACTACTATATGACTGACTCAGGTGGTTATCACGCATGATTGTGTGACAACGCTGCATCCTTTGTCCTCATCATTCCTCTTTACTCAACCTCACATTCACAACCCACCATGGCTTCAGGAGTGTTCAACTGTCCCATGTGTGACTACACCTCCCCACTGGAAGAAGAAATCCTCTATCATTTTGAAGAGCAACACACCGATGACTCTCCCTTCGTGGCGCGAGGCGCCTCTCCTACCAAAGACTCAAGCATTCCAGCCACATCCCAGAGCAAGAGCGCAGAAAAGGATGAATCTCCCTCGCCCAGCAACGGTACCGGGAACCGCCGCAAGCGCAGCCATGACTCCCTGCAAGATGACGCGGAGTTCAACTACGTCAAATGCGAGGTGGAAGACTGCGGGGAGATCGTGTTGCTCAGCGACCTGGCGGAGCACATGGAGATGCATGACGCGGAGGAGATGTCGCTCGCGCTGGACGAGGCAGACAGCGCGACGGCACGTGAGCAAGATGAGCAAGACGGAGAAGGGCCCAGCGGTGCTGGTGAAGATGACGCGACCGGGCGGTTCGATACAAATATCGCGGACGGCCTGCGACGCAGCGCGCGGAACAGCAAGAAGCAACCATCTCCGGCGAAAAGGACCGGATTGACGCGCAGCTTGTTCGATTCCATCGCGCCGCGGACCGCGGAATCGAAAGGGAAAGATAAGGGGAAGAAAGTCGCGATGGCGCGGAAGAAGGCGAAGAAAGGGCGGGAAGGCCTGGGCCCGTATGCATGGGAGGATGAAATGCCTGCGACGATGTTGCAGGAGATGAAGCAGCCGATTTCCATCTGCAGGAAGAATATCCTCCGATCCGATGGGAAGGGGATGCTCACGTTGACGTGGTATAAGAACGAGACGCCGGACCTGATCCCCGAGCTGGCACGGCTATCGGAGACGGATCGGAACATTCGGAAGGCGTGGTACTGCGACGATGCGGTGCATCATGTCGGCAAGACGACGACGCGTGACACGGGGTTCTGTGGGTATAAGAATATCCAGGTGATGCTGTCGTACATCCAAAACGCAAGATCTAAGGGTTACAAGGAGTTGAGGCGGCGCGGGTTCGACATGACCCCTGGGATTTTAGATCTACAGGACATGATCGAAGAGGCGTGGGATAAGGGGTTCTGCTCGTTTGGGCGAAAGGAAACCGGAGGCGTTAAGGGCACGCGGAAGTGGATTGGCACGAGCGAAGTGAGTTGCTATATCAAGAATTCTCACGCATGTACTAACCGAATCTCCAGCTCGCCGCGGTTCTCACCCTCCTCAACGTCGACTTCACCCCCGAATCCTTCCAAGATGACCTCTCCACGGATCACCAAGCGTATGAGGCCCTCCTCTCCTACGTGTCCACCTACTTCCGCCGCGGCGTCCGCCCCAACTGCACCGCGAAAGTCCACCAGACGTCGCTCCCGCCGCTCTTCCTGCAGCAGCCGGGCCACTCGCTCACAATCGTGGGGTACGAGATCCGGAAGAACGGGGCGGTGAACCTGGTGGTGTACAACAACATGTTCCGGCCGCCGCCGGCGCTCAATGTCCATAATATCAGCAAGATCAAGCCGAAGGCGACGGTGGAGTGCATGAAGGGGTTTCGGAGGAATGAGGAGCGGTTGCGGAATCATAATGCGTTTGAGGTGGTGGCGTTGGTTCCGGAGGAGTGGTGTTTGGAGGATTGTGAGGGGTGCCGGTGATATGGCAGTCCAGTGAGCATGACGATTGAATGGAGCGAAGTCGTCCCATTACTAGACAAAGGGTGGGCTTCTCGGTTACGCGGAGGGGGAAAAGGGACCGTTAGGCTGCTAAATGAGGACATGGCATTATGGTAGTAGCGGAGTTGTAGACCTGATACAGGTCATGGTCGGAACGCTTAGTAGCCTTTGATACCAATGGCGAGGCTATGCTGGAGCAGCTTTATTGCTAGCATTTCAAAAAAATTATACAGCAAATTGTCTCCATGTCCTTGACCAGTCTGAAAGATGAGAATGCCTCATAACAACTGACCCTTGCCTAGATACCTGAAACCATTCTCAGTCTAATCAGTCACAAACCCCGAATCCTGCTTAAGATATGTCGACACATCCACGAACGGCCCGAACTCCTTCGTTACCGCCTTGATATCCGCACCGTACCCCTCCTCCTCAAACCACTTAAACATCTCCCCAAACTCCGGCATCACCCACATGATCCCCTTCGCTAGGAACCCAAACGTCGTCGGCAACTCATACCCCACCGTATGCCGAAACACATTCTCCAAGTCCTCATAATTCATCTCCTCCCCCGCTACCGACACCGCCCTCCCATCCCACTTCCCCTCCCTCCCCTCCTTCTCAAACCCCACGAATGCTTCCGCCGACACCCTCCCCAAGTCTCGCACGCTCACCAACTGCAGATTCCGCGTCGGCGTCATCGCCTCCCTCCACGCCGTCGAAAACACCTTTCCCATCATCCCCGGCACCAAATTCTCCATGAACGCCACCGGCCGCACGATCGTCCACGCCATCCCGTGCTCCGCCGCCGTGCGCTTCAGATGTGCCTCGATGTGGTGCTTCGAGCGGAAGTGCGGGATTTTGGTCGGGTTCTCGTCCGAGCGGGCCGCGCCGCCGCGGTCCACGGAGGCGTAGATGAGATGCTGCACGCCGTGGGTGGCGGCGGCGGCGGTGAGGGCGGTGCCATGCTGTTCTTCGCGGTCGGCGCCGCTTGGGCCGAAGGGGGTTTGGAGGGAGAAGACGCCCCAGATGGGGCCCGGGGCGGTGGTGAAGATGGAGGGGCAGTCAGAGAAGTCGCCCGGGTGGAGGGAGATGCGATCGGAGAGGGCGAGGAGGGATTGGGCGGCGGGGGAGGAGGGGGTGCGGGTGAGGCAGAGGATATGGAAGGGGGAGGTGGGGAAGGAGGGGTGGGCGAGGAGGGCGCGGACGAGGGCGCCTGGGGTAGTTAGTGGGGTGGTAATTGGGCTGAGCGATGTAGGGGGGAAGGAGAGCAGTGGTTCAGTGAGTCAAATCCGCATCTAAGAGACAAATGACTGCGCTAGCTTAATAGGGCGACTAAATTAAGATGAATAGATTTGACTGAGGATGACTGGTTCCAGAATGAAAGACTGCATGAAAACTTTCGAACAGGAATAACATGACAACAGGCAAAGAGATATTCAGACTTGTATACGAAAAAGACTTACCGCCTTGCTTCCCCGTAGCGCCCGTAACCAAAAGATACTTCTTCTCAACCATGTCTGGTATCGCTGGATTAGGAACCAGTTAATGTCGTGATCAACCAATGAGCGTTCCACTTCTAGCTGCCAGTAACTGCAGATCTGTGCAACACACTTGATAAGGTAGTAAGTTTGTTGTCACCTATAGAATATGATAGTATTTCTAGTTAATTTAAAGGATTGAAAAAGTAATGAAGCTGGATCAGGTATCGTATGAGAAGGAGGATTGTTACTCCGATGAGATGATATCATTCAGCCCCCCGGTCCCTGAATCCTCCTCCAGATCTCCCATGTCTGTCTTACGATCACGAGGATCAGAGGATTTGTATGGACATCAGCTCATGAGAATGATAGTTAGCATTCATATTAGAGTAGACCGCGTAAGTAGAGAGCATTTAATTCCCACATTTTCCGGGTCCCGTGTCTTGGACTTTGAGCATCTTCTCGTCCATTCTTGTGATACATGTTCAGCGCCGTCCCTGCCTCTAGACATCGGCCTGCATCGTGTGAATGCTGTTGCTGGTAATAGCCTCTTCGCCTTCGTACATTTGCATGCTTATTGACATGGTATTCATGCTCCGCTCGTCGGTGTAATCCCCCTCACGGGCCACTTTACTTCGCCTAGTCATGCTGGCACCCGAGGCGTCTAATTCTCCACCGCCTGCAGGACCGCGAAATCCCCAGCATCATCCCCAGCGTTGTCATCTTGAAATTCATCATCTCCATGAACTTCGTAGTATTCACGAGGCTATCGAACGGCATCGGCAGCTTGGAGATGGTCTTGAAGTGGATCGTCGGATCGATGCTCGTCTGCTGTCGACAGCGCCGAATATTGCCATCTCGATGTGGGATAAGGCCACCGAGAACAATTGGTTATGTCTTGGCTGGTGATTAGGGAGTAGCCAGATCCAGGAAGTAATCGTCTCTGAGGGATCTTCTGTGTAGACGTCCATCCTTCCATGGAGTCAAACCTCCTCATCTCAGATGATTGAAAAGATAACCCATGACTCAACCCATGGCTAAAACCCCGATGAATCCTCCTCTTCTAATATCGTCTGCGACATCAAGTCCCGTTTCCGATCCAGCGTTCCCCCGACCGGAAACTCAAACCTTCCCGGACTCAAAGGGCTTAGCGGGCTTGGTGGAAGACGTGACCGCTCGAACTCATCCACCCATGGCGACTTGGATTTCCGTCGCTGTTTTCGACCCTCGCGGTACTCTGAAATAGAGCGTTGTGCGGGTGTCTCAATGGCGACGGCTGTCTCAGGATTCAGGTCTAGAACCAGAACGGCGCCGCGGTAGAGGGAGAATGCGGTTGTTGCGGCAAGGGCGCCGATAAGGACGGCGAAGCTGAAGAAGATGTAGAGGTCCTGGAGTTGGTTTAGTAATATTACAAGGTGTTAGTCCAGTGGATTGAGGTTGCTTGAGAAATCAATCTCGGAGTTCTCATACATGCACACAAGGAACAATACGATCAGGCGACGAACAATACGAACGGTCGACATTCATGATCAGAGGATTTAACGAATGAAATCAATGATAGAACTAACCTCGAGTTTTCCTAGAAGTACGAATGGATATAGGACTGTACGGTATGCAAATTGGCCAACATAAATGCCCGGGAGGATGATCGTATAGATAATGGACCAGGCAAGACGGAGGAGAGTGAGGACGAGACCCAGGAGAAGTTGACCCAGTTTCACGAAAGGGAAAGTTACGACGGACATAAACCGGAAATCCATTGCATAGAGAATCATGTATGGTGATCCCACACAGATTTGACTTCCTCAAGATAACAGGGTGCAGTTAGATCTGTCATGGATTGAGGAGGTTGAGCATCGGATTGAGCAAGCTGCAGCCGTCCAAGCCATTCAATAAATGATAAGGCATTCACACCGCTAAGGGCGGTAAGACGATGAAAGATGTCCGTGACTGGGCCGGATTGGAGGACAAGGAAAGGGTTGGGATATGGGAGGCCGGAAATCACTGGTATTTGTCGTTGTCGAAAGCTCGTCGGATCCTAGAAAACGCGTGCATTGATTGATGCATAGAAGAGGAAGGGGAGAAGAGGGACAGCTAGGAGCGATCGATGCCTATTCTAGATACTAATATTACAGTGATACTATGTATGGTAACCTGTATGTACAGTGATACTTCTATCGGGGCCTGGCATCCCCGTAGAATTCGTAGCCTGGAATTCATAGAAAGCTCCGGAACACCATGAAGACCGCCGTCGTTGTTCAACCCACGCGGGATATATAATCTTATTTCTCCCTCACTCACGCTCTCACGCTCTCACGCTCTCAACATGTCGACACCTTGATAGACATGCAGCACGAGCGTCTCAATCCACCGATCATCTCTCCGTGATCGCTAAACCCAATTGCCCCCCACGCGCAAGATGGGGAATAACCCATCTCGATCCACGGGGGCCAGCGCTCCTCAATCTCCCCCATCGGCTCCCACCTCTTCTCCAGCCACGACCACATCATCTCACCAGCCAACCCAACCCAGTCCGTCCCATTCAGGCCCAAGCCGGAGCACCTCACGAAGGGAACCAAGGGAACCCAGGCGGAGGGAATCCATCCAAGGTATTCACACCCTCTCCTCCACCAAAGCCACCGCAGCCCCGCCATCGGCAAGCTTTGAAAGCGCAATCGCCCAAGTGGTGAACTCTCCAACAGGTCCGCAAACGCATCTATTGCTCCCGCACACACTCCCGCACTCGTACTCACAGTCTCAACAAGCCCCTCGTCGATCCCAAGCCGCCCCGACCCCCGTCCTCCGACCCGTCGATCGAGCTCCCGGAAGCCTAGGATCCAGCATGGGCAACGATCAATCCAAAGCGAAAGCGAAAGCTCCGGAGCAACCCCATCCACACGCGACGAATGTCACTCCACCGGTGCCGATTCCCTCTAGCACGACCAGCCCAACCCCCGCCGCCCGCCCCGTCACCGTCCCCGTCCCCGTCACCGTCCCGCAGGCAGAGACAATGATCGGACCCAGCCGGGTCGCATACAAGTCAGAGGCGCCTCCGACCTCTGACACATACCCGCTACAGCCGGCGGAGTATGGTCGACCGCCTCGCCTACCTCTACCGATCGACGAGCAGGTATTGATGCCTGGGTCACCGATCCTGGCGCCGAGGGAGCCTGGATCGGCGGAGGTGGACGAGCTGCCGAGGAAGGAGAGCATGTTGAGTAGCACGACGGTGGACGAGGAGGAGATCGAGGATGAGCTGCCGAAGAGCGCGGAGGGGGTGCCGCAGAAGACGGTGCCGACGCTGCTGGAGTGGGCGGGACCGGGGGAGAAGGTGTACGTGACGGGGACGTTTGCGAAGTGGGACCGGAAGTACAAGTTGCATCGCAAGTAAGTGAATTTGGTCATTCGAACATTATCGCATTTGCTTGTCGGTAGTTTTGAACCGGTGGGAGTCAGTTATCGGGGCCAATGCTTCGATATGCGACTATCCGAGACACGCCACACCGGTTGCGAAGATGGCGATGCAATCCGCTCAATCAGTCCGCGATTGCGGAATCCCCGCATGTAGTGCACTGAAGATGCGACAAATCACTCCTCCATTTCACTTATTTCTTATTTGCCTATCTGAAGCGCAAGGACACGGCTGACTTCCCTATCACAGCGGCCCCAGCAAGAATAAGAATGCTCTCTCCGCAACGCTCCAACTCCAACCGGGCACCCACCACCTCAAGTTCATCGTCGATGGCGAAATGCGCCTGTCAGACCACCTTCCCACCGCCGTCGACTTCACCAACATCCTGGTCAACTACATCGAGGTCTCGCCCGACGACATCCCTTCCGCTCCCGATGCGCCGCCCGGCTCCGAGACTCCCAAGCCGGACTACGTCGTCCCAGCGAACATCCACCCACCCCTGCGTTTGTCTCCGCCCCCAGAACCCAAGTCCGTGTCGCCCGTCGCGAAAGTCCCCGGCGCCATCATCACGCCGTCCGCGCCCGAACACGCGACCAAACCGGCGTCCATCCAGCCGACGTCACCGAAGAACTATCACACTGATATCCCGACGTTCCTGGCCGACTACGACACGGACGAACGGGACCCGTATTTCCAGCGGGCGGCGCAGGTGATAGGGTACGGGCATCCGCCGCCGTCGTTGCCGATGTTCTTGAGCAAGAGTATCTTGAACAGCGCGACGCCGATGAAGGATGACGCGTCGGTGTTGGTGGTGCCCAATCATACGGTCTTGAATCATCTAGCAACCAGTAGTATCCGACATGGGGTGCTTGCTACGAGCGGCACGACCAGATACAAGCGAAAGGTTTGTCCCCCACAGCTTTAGTTGACCATGCTGACTGATCATGCAGTTCGAAACCACGATCGTGTTCAAGCCGACGAGGGACCATGACCGGCGATGATGATCCACTTCACTTGGACGGCCGACGACACGACTTTCTTCCTGGGTTGGTAGACACGGGATTTCTTCTCACCACGGATGCGATCATGATCACGACCCAAGACTCATGATGACACAAGACGCGTAATCGCGAGGGACGGCTTTGCTTCGTTTTTGCTTTTCACTCGGCTTCGTATGGAATATCACCGGGCCAAGGATAGGAGTAGGTGGGTGCTGCCTTCAGTTTGCGCAAACGAACTGGGGCATCGGGCATTTCATGGGCTTTGGGGTCGCTGCTCGGCTTGGGAGGACGATTCTTCGGGACCGCTATTTTTTGCTTCCTGCACGGGATGCTATCAATGGATCGTTGAGAACTTCGCTTCTTTTCCCTTGAGAATACAGGGGCATGGGGTAGATCATGGGGTAGATCATGGGAAGGAACTCTTTCTCACCTTTGTAGAATGTTCAGAGGAGATATCCTCCCGGTCCGTGGTCGATACGATCCGGACCTTTTCGGTTTCACTCAATGGAAGTCGCTCACATTCTGAGATCTCTTTTGGCATCGGTTGATGTGTCGTCACGTTGGGATCGCTTCGTGTCTCAATCTCGCCATTTGATATGCACGGCGTCGGTCCGGAACCGTTGCGTGCAGGTACTGTCGTCTAGCCCGTCCTTCACACCACTCTCAAACGCCAGCAACCCAGCATGGGCGATCATGATGCCGTTATCGATGCAGAACCGCTCGTCGGTGGCATACACGCTCCCCCCTCGTTCCTTCGCCATGAGGCCCATCATCTCCTGCAACCGCTCGTTACATCCCACCCCTCCGACGATCAACACCTGCTGACTCCCCACATGCGCCATCGCCCGCTCTGTGATCTCCACCAACATCGCAAACACCGTCTCCTGCAGACTAAAGCACAGATCCTCCACCGTGACCAACTCCCCGCTTTCCTCGTCCCGCAACCGCTTGCTCTCCTCCTCCGCCAGCACCCGCCCCGCCAACGCGTCCACCGCCGCCAAAATCCCCGAAAAACTCGCATCCATCCCCTTCACCGTATACGGCAGATCCAACAACCTCTTCCCCCGCTTCGCCAACTGCTCGATATTATATCCCGGCGCCGGATCGTTCGAGATGGCCAGCGTGCGCGCGAACCGATCCAGACAGTTCCCCACCGCGATGTCCAGCGCCTCTCCGAAGATCCGGTACCGCTGGCACGAATACGCGATGACCTGTGTGTTCCCCCCGGAGACGTACAGCACGACGGGGTTCTCGGCGCCGGTGATGGCGCGGCCCATCTCGATGTGCCCGACACAGTGGTTGACGGGGATGAGCGGCTTGTCCCAGAGAAGGGCGACGGTGCGGGCGGCGACGGCGACGGCGGTGAGCGGGGCGCCCATGCCGGGCCCTTTGGTGAAGGCAATGCAGGCAATGTCGGAGGGGCGGAGGCTGGATTGCTGGAGGCAGCGCTTGATGAGGCGGATGACCCAGGCGCGGTGGTGGGCGGCGGTGTCTTTGGGGAGGAAGCCGGCGCCGGGGGGGGAGATGTAGGTGTGGCGGAGGTTGGCGAGGATGATGGGGGGGGAGGTGGGGGAGGGGTGGGAGATGAGGCCGATGCCGAGTTTGTTGGCGGAGCCTTCGAGGCCGAGGGCGATCATGATGATAAATATGGGAGATGGGGTAGAGCTGGGGTGTTTGATGTTCGGGTTGGTTTCGTAGAGGTTCACGTTGCGGAGATGAGTGGGATATTGAGATATCACCAGGAATTCAAGGATGAAACTGACTCAGTATAGGTGTTTAGTCCAGGCGGATTGGCAAAACAATTGAGTCATTGAAATGTGTGGTTCGTGATGCCTGATGAACGTCTACATGGCTATTTATTAGGACCACTCAACCTATCTTAGCATAGACATAACGTAGTAAGCACCGTACGATGTAATAAGGGATTCTCTGTATAATTAAGCACCCATATTTAGAAGAATCCTGTTAACCACACTGCCTTTGTGAGGTGCCTCTACTGCCCACTAGGGTAGTACAGTCAGAATTGCTTACATAATGTTTCGATTTGTTGGTTCTCGTGCTAATATTGGTAGTGAGCCTAGCAATCGAGACACATCAGTTGTAACTTGTTAAATCGATCCATCACTGTTTTCATTACGACCTTGAATGCATCTCGTTTAAACCTCCGGCCGTAACCAGACTACTACAATCACCTTCTCTATGTGATCACTGGAATGACCGAATCAAAATCCGCCAATGGCGTAAGGCTACGCCACAGCCGCTAGCTTGATAGGGGTTGGCGCCACCCACAAGGTCTCCATATGCCCGAATCGGATGGGTGTTTTCTTTCTCTCACCTTACTCTCACTTCCACGCTTCTAAATCTAACTTTGTGTCGAGAAAAATAGATTTCAAGAAGACATTGAAGTACGGAAATACAACCATGTCTCAGCCGTTCGACGAGAAGACCAACGCTTTCCTGCAGTGGCTCAACCATTGCGGGGCGGAAGTCAGTAACAAGATCGAGTTGCAGGACCTGAGACAGTTCAAGGAGGGACGGGGCGTGGGTAAGTGAGAGACCGGTCTTTGATGTCCCCCAAGTCTTAGATCGCCGGAGTGAGAGGAAGTTTTGTATCAATCTTATACTAATTCCTTGGTTATAGTTGCCACCGCGGAGATCGAGGAGGGCGAGACGCTGTTCCGGATCCCTCGCTCGTTAGTACTGACGGCGGAGAATTCGAAGCTGGTTCAGGACCACAGAGCAGTAATTGAAGACTTTAACGATGAACCGTGGGCCATGTTGATCCTGGCGATGACATACGAGTACTTCCGCGGCCGTGACTCGCCGTGGTTCCCGTACCTCAGCATTCTCCCAACCGAGTTCAACACCCTCATGTACTGGTCCGACCACGAACTCGCGGAGCTGCGAGGCAGCACGGTACTTCAGCGCATCGGCAAAAAGCAAGCTGACGAGGACTTCCTCGGGCGAATGATCCCACTCATGCTACAACATGCGGAGGTGTTCTTCAACGTCCAGCCTGGCGAACCCATCCCCATGATGCCCGACCATCTCCTTGCCCTCCTGCACCAGTTCGCTTCGACCATCATGGCGTACGCGTTCGATCTAGCCTCACCGGAGACGGGCGAGGCCGACGAAGACGGGTACGTCAGCGACCCAGACGAGGCGGATTGCCCCAAGGGGCTGGTGCCGATGGCGGACATGCTGAACGCAGACGCGGACCGTAACAACGCCAACCTCATGAGCGAGCCGGACTTCCTCGAGATGAAAGCGATCAAACCGATCGTCCGCGGGGAGCAGATCTTCAACGACTACGGCCCGCTCCCGCGCTCCGAGCTGCTGCGTCGATACGGCTATATCACCGATAACTACGCGATCCACGACGTGGTGGAAATTCCCAGCGACGTCATTATCGCGGCGTTCCACACGTTGCGCCCCGGCACCGCGATGCACCAGGATGTCCTCGGCCTGGTAAGTTCTCGGCTCCACCCAAAGAAAACACCAAACTGACAAATGACTTGCAGGTTGACTACCTCGAAAGGAAAGACCTGATGTCCGACGGCTACGACCTCTCCATGCCCCGTCTCCTCGACGTCGTAACTACCCGCACTCCCCACGGCGACCGCCTCCTCCCGGACGCCTTCGCCGACTACTTCTCCCAACTCCCCCCCGACCTCTCCCTCCTCCTCAGCGCCCTCGTGCGCCTCCAACCCGGCATGACTGCCCCCGAATTCAAGTCCATCACACGCGACATCCCCTCCGACCCCGCGACGCGCCAGCGGATCTTCGCGCTGCTGCGCGTCTGCGCGGCGGACCGCCTGGCGCATTACCCCACGACGATCGACGACGACCGACGGCTGCTGCGGGACGACGGGACGGGAACGCATGGTCCGGTGGACGAGCGGGAAAGGTTGGCGGTGCAGGTGCGGTTGGGGGAGAAGGAGATTTTGGATCGCTGGGGGGGTGTCGCGCAGGTTTGTAGTTTGGTGGAGGTAGAGGAGGCGGAGGAGGCGGAGGAGGCGGAGGGATCGGGTGGAAAGAGGAAGGGTGAGGATGAGGGGGGGAGAGGGGGTGGGAAGAGGGCGCGGCGGGAGACGGATGATGCGATGGAAGAGTGAGGAGTTCAGTCTATGAGGATGGGTACCTGGCGAAGAAATCGCAGCTCAATATGTATGGTCCGCGCCACTCGAGGAGCTCGCAGTATGGCTTACGCTTCACGGACGGACCGACCTTCACGGACGAGTGGCTGTACCACACACACCCTTCAATCGAAACCCCGGACGTCTACGAACGACCTCACCATCACCATCACCATCACACGATCCGATCACCACCGACAAACCCAGTACGTACGTCCCAGTTCTACATTTCTGTTTTCCGTTTCCTTGGGAGGGGTATCATACAACGATTTTCTCGACAAAACTCCATCAATCCCCTTTCCTCTTTCCCTGTCCCTGTTCCATTGCGCCGTCCAAATCTTACACCGGGAAACGCAAAGAATCATCCACACTGCTCCACTTACTCCATACCCGATCCCCTGCCTGCCCTGCCCCCCTTCCTACGCCGCTTCTTCCATGCTAATGTACAATAGGGATGCATGCAGGATACCAGTGATGGCTGTCCATGCGACGAGAAAAGGATCGATGTGAGCAAGAGCAAATGAGAAGGGCGTGTGTGAGAATGCGGAAAAGTAAAGATGCTGTAAAACAGGAAAAAAAACTCGCTAAAACAGTCAAATGTATGCGATGCGATGCGATGCGATGCGATGCGATGTGTGTTTCAGGGTTACCCGATCGAGGAAATCGAATCGAATCGAATCAGACGTCCTCCGAGTGCGTGGTGCTTTTCCCGAGAAAAAAAATACCGCCCCCGTTCTATGTCCGATAGGATAGCCAGCAGATCATACGGTGAGTTGGAAGATAATACGACGACGGAACATCGACCCCTCCACCGACCCTACCGACCCAACGCCTAGAATTCCGCAAAGCAACGCTTCCGCCTACGACGGCGCCGCCACCGTCACCACCGGTGCCCCCTGTTGTGCCTGCGCCAACCCCTGCTGCGCCTGCGCCAATGCGCGCCTCTGCACCTGCTGAATCTGCTGCGGACTCAACGAGACGCCCTGCTGCGCGGCCTGCTGCTGCGCGGCGTGCACAGCGGCGGACACATGGGCGTGGGCGTGAGCGGCGGCGGCGTTTTGTAGGGAGGGGTGCGGCGGGTCGCGGGACTGCAGGGCGAAGAACATGCGGTGGCGCATAGCGAGAGAGTCGTAAGGGTCTGTGGGGCGGAGGGG